>NW_026867806.1:906352-990833 GCF_020745735.1 Hemiscyllium ocellatum
AGCAGGAATTAATATACAACAACAAGCTTATCAGTGGAAGATGGAGTGAGAAAGAAAGCCTTAATCTGACGTATTCTGCATGGACATGAAGACTCGGAGTGTGGGGAGTTCCAGATGCAGATTGGCGTGTGGTAATCTGATATACTGATCACCGAGAGCTGGCGCAAGGATGTCAGGACTGGGTGTTTAATATTGCTGGGTAGAAAGGATTCCAAAATGATAGAAGGGAAGTAAAAGGATGAAGGTAGAAGCATTGGTTTAGATTAGCGTTAGTTAAGGAGTCCTATGGAAAGAGGATCCGTCCAAGGACAGAATGAATTTGGCTGGATCTACAGAACGGAAAGTATACAATTACACTGTGAGGTACAGTCTGTCTGCCAGCAACCAAAGAAATGATGGAGAGAATAAATATGCAGGGTCATTTGAGATCAATGACAATACTACAGATTAGTTATACTGAGAAACTTAATGTTTACCAGATATAGACAGGGATACTGGCGATGAAGGGTCATGAGGGCCAAGTGTTCCTGGATTACATGGAGGAGAGCTGACTTCAGGAGTATGTATCCAGCCGAAGAGAGCATGTGCTGTTGGACCTGGTCCTTGGGAAAGTGATGGGGCAAGTGGATCCAGTGTCAGGAGGGGAACGTTTGGGGTATAGTGATAATTTCATTGTAAAGTTCAGGATGATGGTAGAGAATGAAATGCAATAATTGAGAGTGAGAGCAGCTTTCAATGGGGCAAGAATGAAGCTGGGAAATTTTCAACAAGGCCAGTGAAATGGTAGCTTTAAATAGTGTGAACCAGGTCAGATGGAGCTATCATTATGGAGATGGGGCTGGAGTGTGACCACGACAGACCTGGATAATCAAACATTTTCCCCATTTCTACAGGAAGGATAAACAGGCCAACACAGTGAAGTAGCGTTGTGGATAAAGGATGGGATCAGTATTATTGTGATGCTAATCAATTCACGCACTGCTCCTCCCTGCCCTCACCCCTCATCCCTGCGTATTGATCCGATCAGATGTTGGTAACCTTTGAAAACTTGAAAAATAGCACAGTATAGAGGTGATGACTCTGGCCACTGCCTGCATTGGTCAAGATGTAACGTTGTTTTTTAAAGCCCTCGTTCTGTCTCCCCGGTCAGTGTAGGACTTCAGGTGCAGAACCTGGCACCTTTTTAAAATGGTTTGAGAGTTTCTGCCTCTACTCTGCTTCTATATGTGACTCCCAGATCCCGACCATAAACTGCGTGAAATAACAACTTTCCTCAACACTTCTCTGATATTTCAATTTATGACGTTAAATATTCGCCACTGGTAACTGAGCTCTCCAACAGGAACAAGGTATTCTCTCCCTTTCTACCCAGGCTCCTGACAATATGTGCACCCCAACCAAATCTCCTCTCAGCATCCTCCATTCCAATCTTTCCTCACAACTGCACTTTCACTGTCACAGGGTGACGAATCTTCTCTGTACCCTCTCCAGAACATTCCATCCTCTCATGTAATGGGGTGACCAGAACTGAACACATCCCCCAAGCTGTGACTGAGCTTTTTATTTATACAGTTCCAGCATGAGCTTCCTGCTCTGAAATTCTGCACTTTGGCTGACAGAGGAAATGGTGCCAATTGCTGCATTAACGAGATTATTGGTGATTCCACCTACCTTCATTTCCCTGCCCACACTGGCCATATTCTCATTTATTGTCTATTCCTCTCTATTACTGATGTCCCCAAATGTCTTGCCTTGCACTTCTGAGGGTTGTTTGCTTCATTCACCTGGACCCCATAGCTTCTGTTTATTAAGCAGCCTGCCATGGGATCTCTCATGAAATCCAAGTAAGTCACATGCAGTTACAAGTTACTGCCTCAAACGACGCAGTCAGATTAATTACACACGATCTTCCTTGAACAAATCCAGACCCACTGTCCTGGAGGCCCTGGGACTTCCTCAGTGACCGTTTATCCAGTGTCTCAGAATTCCAGCCTCGACCTATTCAGTCAGTCCCTTGCTCTACATTAAACAAAGCTGCAGTGTTAGCATTCTTCTGTCCTCCGGCATCATCCCTGTATCCAGTGAGGATTGGATAATGTAGCTAACTATAAGGCAGGGGATTTTCACCGGCTCCTTTTAACGTTCTGGAACATTGTGTTACCTCTTTTTGAGGATTTGAATATCCTGTATAATTTTCCACTCCAAGTCTGTTGCTCCCAATATCTCATCCCTATTTTGATTCAGACAGACAGAGGCCGAAACCATCCTGTGATTTGGTCAAGTCCCAATTTAGTCCAGTTTCATGGTGAATTGCATTTTCTCATGATACCATCCCCAATCTGCTTCATTAACTACCCTCCCTGCCCACGTGGTCTTCTTCTCATCTGACACTAATGCGATGATTTTCCCCTTTGTCACAACAACTGCCCTCTGCCTGGATATCTCAGAATGCATCGGCCTCCCTGTTTCCAGGAGCCATCTTTAAAATGTCATTTTACACTTGGAGGGTGAATTCGAAACTGGCGTGGACATGGCAGAGAGGATAAAACTGGGACCCCACTTTGTGGCCAAGCCCCTGGTCCTGGTGCATGAGAAGAACATTATCTTCCTCCAAGGCTGGCAGGGGAAGCTATTACAGCAGACCCTTCCAGCTTGGTCCGAGGCTGATCCCCGGATCTGTGAGGTGCCAGCCTTCTGGGTGAATGCCCAGCAGTGTAGGAAGGAGGTCAGTGACCTTCTCCCCTCTACCAGGGTACGTGGCACCATCTGCACTTTGTGACTTCACCCTCACTCTCTCTGTTACTGCACCCACCTCCCGCCAAGGCTCATGTTCTCCCACCTTCAGTGAATGCAGCACCTTCTTTCAGTCTCTCTGTAATCTTCTCTGTGTCCCTCTGCCCAACTCTGCCTGGTGTCTCTGCTGTCGACTCACTCACTCAGAACACCTCAACGCCTTTCCCCCAGCTGTCCCAGCTGTACAAACCACTTCCATTTCCCTAATCCTTCTTGATAATTCTCACATTCTGGAAGGAACCATCCCATACTAGGGCACAAAGAGCAAAGAGGGATATGAGGCAGCTTAACATTCAGGCTAACATGGTTTGTGTGTGTACCTGGGCATCATTGGCTATGGGGCTACCTGATAGATATTTACAAAATTATCAGAGCCATACATAGAAGGTCAGTTAGATGCTTTTTCCCCCAGAGTAGAAATATCAATTACTCAGGACCATAGGTTTTAGGTAAAAGGGAGAAAGTTCAGGAAATGTGATAGATAATTTTTTGTTGCTGTTCCAGACAAATTATTTTCTTCCTCAAAATGATCAATTAGTTTTGTGAACATGAGCTTCCCCATGCAACTATGTTGCCTGTCCCTTGTAAGTCCATACTAGAATACTGTTGGAGCTGCCCTCATTCAGACAATTGATTATTCCATCATATCCATGACTTGAACCTTGGAGGTTAGATTAGATTCCCTACAGTGTGGAAACAGGCCGTTTGGCCCAACTAGTCCACACCAACCCTCCGAAGAGTAACCTACCCAGACCCGTTTCCCTCTGACTAAAGCACCTAACACGATGGGCGATTGAGTGTGGCCAATCCACCTTTGGACTGTGGGAGGAAATCGGAGCAACCGGAGGGAACCCACGCAGACATGGGGAGAATGTGCAAACTCCCCACACACTGTCACATGAGGCCGGAAACAAACCTCAGATCTTGGCGCTGTGAGGCAGCAGTGCTAACCACTGAGCCACAGTGCCGCTGTTGACAGTTAATGTACAGTGGGAGGTATGTTGAACCGTGACGGTTACTTTACAGTGGGAGGTATGTCGGGAGGTGATGGTAACTGTACAGTGGCATATATGTCGGGCCATGACGGTTACTGTACAGTGGGAGGTATGTCGAGCCGTGATGGCTACTGTTCAGAGGGAGGTATGTCGGGCTGTGACAGTTACTGTATAGTGAGAGGTATGTCAGGCCGTGATGGTTACTGTACAGAGGGAGGTATGCCGGACCGTGATGGCTACTGTTCGGAGGGAGGTATGTCGGGCCATGATGGCTACTGTACAGTGGGAGGTATGTCGGGCCGTGATGGTTACCGTACAGTGGGATGTATGTCGGGCCGTGATGGTTACTGTACAGTGGGATGTGTGTCGGGCCATGGTGGTTACTGTACAGTGGGAGGTATGTCGGGCTGTGAGGTTGCAGACTGAATTGTACAGAGTATGACTCGGCTGCTGCTGTTGGCCCATTGCACCTCATAGATGCATCATCATTTGTTGCTCAATCTGTTTAATGTCTGTCCTATTAGGAACTCCTATCATGATGAGGTGGGTCTGCAAAATGTGAAGGTAGTCCTTGCTCCTCATAAGGACTGTGCAGTGACCATTCTTACCGGTTTATGAAATGGAGAGGTATATCTGCAGCAGGCAGATCGGTGACAATGTGATCAATTATATGTTTCCTTTTACTGATTCCTTCATAATCCGCCACAGTGCAGTCCAGCAGCCACAGGATCCAGCATCAATGCTGAGCACTGTATTGACTATATACCAAGGAGCTGCCCGCTCAGCCTGGCTATGTCCTGTCAGTGTGACAGAACCCACCAGAGAGGGTGGTGAGGTTGCCAGGGACATAGTCGTGTTCACAGAATCCTGCTTTACTGGCAATATCTGACTGTTTTTTGATTAGTCCGTGGGAAATATACAACGGGTCACTTTTACATTTTGTATAATGAAGGATTAATATCACTTTGTTTCTTACATATTTAGAATAAAACAAGCATCGATATTTTTCAGTTGGAAACAATTGAAGTGAACGATAATTGAATTACCAGAGCGCACACTTAACTATTACACAATTCAGTGACTGTAGTAAACAGCTGATTCATGTTCAGATCAGTGAACACACCATCTTGCAGGGAGCAAAACTGTTGGAAATAACTTTGAGGAAAATGCTGAACTCAGACACACTCTTACTGTCCCTCACCATGACCACCAAAACACTGGCCATCTCCAAAATCTGTCCAGAGAGCTTCCAAACTGGAGCTGGGCAGTTACTCACGCAATAGACTGATTAGAGATATACCTGAACAACGGGGAGATGTGTGTGGGCCAGACTGGTCAATGGCGCAGTTCAACATTTGTAAGAATGACCTGTAAACAGCCATGTCTCGCAAGTATATCCCTTCTGGTATGACACCTAAACTCTGTAATTCTGAGCCTTGGACCCGATCCTGAATGAAGGTGTTATAAAGGTGATGGGCTCCAGCAGCACATGTTATCTTACATTGAATCCCTCATAAACCATATCCAGTGTATGTTAGCCCCACAATGTCAGAATCCAAACAGATTTGTGCAGCTCCATTGATGGCCAGCGTGATCCCATCCCAACGACCCTGTGTGTGACTTGAACTGGAAATTTCTGTGTAAATGTTTGCAGCATTGTTCTAACCATTAACATGCAAAATCGCTTCACTGAAGTTCTGACATCCTTTCATAATACCAACTTTTAGATTGTCCAATAAGCACAAAATCCACCCATTTATTCAGTTCACTTTCATAACAACAACATGATGAAAAACTGACAGTGAGGAGCATTGAAATGATGAATCTCATTCCCACACCCAAGACCACACTACTTTTAAGTACAAGGACTTTGAAAATATATATTTATTGTCCCTTATATTATTGTTGTGAACTCATAGTCGACTCTCCTCCTCATCAGATGCTGCCTGAACGGCTGTGTTTTTTTTTTCAGAACTACACTTTTTGAGTCTGATCTCGAGCAACTGCAGTCCTCACTTTCTCCCTGCTAATATTCACTCATAATCATTTTCACGGCAACAAGATCACTGTGTGTTTAAACATGTTACAGTCAGATATGAGTACATTTTGAATTGCTTCTGTCTATCTCAGAGCTCAGTAATGTGAGATGTGAACGGCAGTGTCTGTGTGATGCTCGGTATGTAGGCCATGCCTCTGAGAGATTGACAGATTATTTAAAACAGCACATTCCTTCAGCTGTTTACAACAAACAGGTTACTGCCTGGATCCTAACAGCCTGAGCTCACAAAACACAAAGCACAGTGTCCAGCATTGGGCAGGTCTGGACAGTATTTTCATTTTCATTTATTCATGGAATATGAATGGGCCAGTATTTATTGCCCATCACTTGTTGCCCTTGAGAAGGTGGGGGTGAGCTGCCACATTGAACCAGTGCAGTCGATGTGCTGTAGTTTGACTTACAATACCATTAAGGAGGGAACTTGAAACAGTGACACTGAAGGAATGGCAATGTATTTCCCAATCAGGATGGTGGGTGGCTTGGAATAGAAAGCGAACATGGTGATGATCCCATGTATCTGCTTCCCTTGTCCTTCTTGATGGTCATGGTTTCAGAGGTACATTGTAAAAAGCCTTGGTAAATTTCTGCAGAGCACCATGTAGATGGCAGGTAGTGCTGCTCCTGAGTGTCAGTGGATGAGGGGTGAAGCTGCATTCACTGGGAAAATGGGGAGGGGGCGGGTATTTCATTGCACACACATTCAATATGTGTCTTATAGATGGTGTGCAGGCTTTTGGAAATCATGAGATATGTTATTTCTGCAGGATTCCTAGCCTTGAGATATTCTAGTAGCCAATTTATTAATATGTGTCAAAATGGTCAGTCCAATTCTGGTTAACGGTAATCTCCGGGATATTGGTCATTGGGAGTTCAGTGCTGGTGGTGGCATTGAACGTTAGAAGATATGGTTCCCTTTTCAAATGTTAGAGGTAATTGTTGTCTGGCATGTGTGCAACGGAAATGGTACTTGTCACTGTTAAGCACACACCTTCATATTTCCAGGTCCTTGTTGCATTTGGATAAGGAATGCTTCAGTATCTGAGTAAATCACAAATTATGTTGAACATTGTCTAATTATTGGCAAACAGTCCCAGTTGTGACTTTATGAAGCAGCTGAAAATTATTAGGCCTAGGGCAGAGAGCACTCTTACAGCTCACTGATGCTGTCCCTCTCTTCTAGTTCCACCTGCTCCAGAGGTGTCTAACAACATATCTGAATGGAATAATATTACAGTATCTAACCCAAGGAGCTGAGCGAGCACTTGGTTAGCTCAATCAGTTGGACGGCTGGTTTGTACTACAGATTAATACCAACAGTGTGAGTTCAGTTTCTGCACTGAATGAGGTGTCTGAAAAGGGCTGTCCTACTCAAGCTCTCCCTCACTTGAGGCATGAGGAGTGTCCAGTTAAACTGCCACCAGTCGTCTCTGTCTAACTCGAGAGAATCCGTATCATCCTGTCGTAGTATGGTGCCCAGCCTTTCCATTTCTGATCTACAGGCTTACTCAGTAAGTCCTCCGCTGGGGAACTGCGGCAGAGCTGAGATGGCTGCTCTCCACCAATACTAGCTGCCTTCCTTTGTACCAGGTGTAACTTCTGCCAGTGCAGACGATTCCTATTTGCTCCAGTTTTGCCGTTAATCCTGGATACGGCACTTGGTCAAACGTAGTTTCGATCATGTTAAAAGTGCAGTCACTGTCACTTTACCTCTAGAATTCAGCTGTGTGTTTTCTTGTTGTACATCATTAAACCAAGGCTTCAATGAGCCCAAGGGATGAGAGTCCAAACTGAGCTCAGTGAGAAGGATGGTGTTGAGGAAGTGCTGCTTGATCTCACTGTAGGTGACATCTTCCACATTAATGACACGGATTAGAGCAATGTGGTGGTCATTGATTATCTGATGTTTTGTCTGTGTGTCCAGAGGACACACTTGGATAGTTTCCCACATTGTCAGCTAGGTCCCAGTGCTGTATCCCAGCAGGAACAGCTTGAATGGAATGTTATCAGGGCCCACAGCCTTTGTATTCTACAATCCCTCCAGCTGTTTGTAAATACCACACATAGTGAACCGGATTAGCTGAAGAATGCCATCTGGAGGAGACTAAAATAGATCATCCCATCGATATTTTGTCTGAAGGTTGTTGTGAAAGTTTCAGCCTTAGCTTTTCTATTATTGTGCTGGGCACTTCAATCTTTGAGGAAGGTGGTATTTGTGGATCCTCCTCCTCCAGTGAGTTGTGTCATTATCCACCACCACTCACCCAGACTGCATGTGAGAGGATTGCAGAGATTAGGTCTGATTCATTGTTTAGATCTGTGTATAATTTGCTATTTATACCATGTGGTGAGCAAATGGTCCAATTTAGTAACTTCATCTCATCCTGAGGTGTATTTTGTGCTACTACAGGCAGGCCTTCCTGTGTTCTCCATTTAACAAGGCTGTATCCCTGGTTTGATGGTCAGGGTAAAGTGGAGCATACGCCAGGCAGTGATAGTGAAAAACATACTCGAGTACAATTTTGCTGCTGTTGGTAATGACCTGAACCACCTCATACAGGCCAGTACAAAATTCCAAAATCTTTTGGAAATCTGCCCTGTTTAGCACAGTGATGGTGTCACATATACACAGGGGGTCTTCATGATATAAAAGTGGAACTTTATCTCCAGAAATACTGTGTTCAGTCGTCACCGTTCCCAATACGGGTATCGAACAATGTGTCTGCAGCCAGTAGGTTGGTGAGGGTGAGGTCAAGGATGTTTCTCCCTGCCAGTCATTTCCCTCGACCCGGTGCAGACGCAGTGAAGCAGTTATGTCCTTTTGGAAACGGCCAGCTCGATCAGCAATGCTGCTGCTGAAACTTTCTTGGTGTTGGTTTTGAAATGGCCCACCCAGTATAGACATTCTCCACCTTTGTTACATTTTCAGGGCTTCCTCCAAGTGTTGTTTAATGTGGAGGGACACTGATCCATCAGCTGAAGCAGGGGAGTCAGCAGGAGGTTTCCGTGTCAGTGTTTGATCTGACCTCGTGAGGCTGAGGGAGGGGAGTCAGCAGGAGGTTTCTGTGTCAGTGTTTGATCTGACCTCGTGAGGCTGAGGGAGGGGAGTCAGCAGGAGGTTTCTGTGTCAGTGTTTGATCTGACCCCGTGAGACTGAGGGAGGGGAGTGAGCAGGAGGTTTCCATTTCAGTGTTTGACCTGACACCGTGAGGCTGAGGGAGGGGAGTCAGCAGGAGGTTTCTGTATCAGTGTTTGATCTGACACCGTGAGGCTGAGGGAGGGGAGTCAGCAGGAGGTTTCTGTGTCAGTGTTTGATCTGGCACAATGAGCTTCTAACCTCCTCCAAACGTACCCCCTTCGCTATCTCTCTCTCCTTCCCCAAACCCTACACTCCTCTCTATCTCTTTATCCTCCTCCAAACCTTCCACCCATCCCATCTATGTAACTTTCTCCAGCCCCTACTGCCTTCACTATCTCTATAACACCCTCCATACACTGTACCTCTTTTATATCTCTCTGACTTCCTCCAAACCCGACACCCCTCCCTATCTCCTTAACCCTCTCCAAATACTGCACCCCTCCCTAGCTCTCTAAACTCCTCCAAACACTACTCCCTTCCCTATCTCTTCAACCTACTCTAGACCCTGCACCACATTCTATTTCCTTAACCCATTCTAAACCCTGCATCCCTCCCTATATTTCTGACCCCTACAAACCCTATACCTCTCCCTACTTATCTCAACCCCACCAAACCCTTTCCTTATCTGTCTAATCCCCTCCAATCCCTACACCCTTCCCTATCTCTCTAACCTGCTCCAAACCCTGTACTACTCCGTATCTCCCTCAAACCCTGCACGCCTACCTATCTCTCTAACACCCTCCAAACCTACAAATTTCCCTATCCATCCAACCCCCTCCAATCCATAACCCTTCTCTATCTCTCTAACCTCCTCCAAACATTTTACTACTCCATAACTCTCTCAAACCCTGCACTCCTCCCTATCTCTCTAATCCACTCCAAAGCCTATACCCCTCCCTATATCTCTAAACCCCTCACAAATCATATACTACTTCTTATCTCTCTCAATCCACTCATACTACCCGCTAATATTTTATCATGACTAATATTTACGCTTCTACTGACGTTTTAAGTTTAGTCCTACACATATGGTATTTGCCTCCATTGACCTGCTCAATTTGTACATGCTTTAGTTTCTCTTTCCGATTTTAATTCCCTTCTTACTGCAGCAACTGACTCCATAACTAATAATGCATCACCACCTCCTCCTTTACCCCTCTCCTGTGCTGCCTGTTCTTGTACCGCAGAATATTGAATTGTCAGCCCTGATCTCCCTCAAACATATCTCTGTAATGGCAAAAATATCACAATTTTTTGTGTCAGCTCGTTCCCTTATCGCGTCTGTCTGTCCGATAATATACCCAACCTTAAGGGAAAGCACATCCAGCCTGGAATACATCACCTAGAATACTCTGTACCCGGAGTTCTTCAGTCATTCACTCTTCGTTATCAAGCTGCCTAATTCATGAACTGTAACTCTGGGACTGAATGAATATTTGTTGAATTGTAATTTCGTTTTCAATAAATGTAGTCATCAAATGCAACTTTCCAGAACTGAACAGTCAGCTCTAAATACAACGGGTTTCTGCTGATTAATTGCCTGCACAGTGCGCAGAGGGGATAGCCCTTTGTAATGGAGAAAGTGAGACCTGCAGATGCTGGTGATCAGAGTCGAAAAGTGTGGCGCTGGAAAAGCATGGCATTTCAGGCGACTTTTGAGGAGCAGGAGAGTCAAAGCTTTGGGCATCAGCCTTTCATCAGGAAGGCATTGGTGCCTTCCCATGTTTTCCATTTCATGATTAACAGGTTATAGTGAACCATATGTGTTCAGGAAAGCAGCACTGTATAGAGCCCTGAAATGGAAAGCAGTCCATCAGGTAGTTGAATAGTGAGTAGACATGGTGAGGTGAAGTACAGACTGATTGAAATACAAACATAGGGATAGATAAATCTCCTAGGCGAGACGGGATCCAACCTGGCTTACTACAGGAAGAGCAGGAAGAGATTACTGCACCTTTGGAAATGATCTTTGCGTCCTCACTCTCCATTGGAGAAGTGCCAGATGATTGGAGAGTGCCAAATGTTGCTCCCTTGTTCAGGAAATGGAATAGGGATAATCCTGAGAATTACAGACCAGTCAGTTTACATCAGCATTGAGCAAAGTTTTGGAGAGGATTCTGAGAGACAGAATTTATGATTACTTGCAAATCATAGTTTGGTTAGAAACAGTCAGCATGGCTTTGTGAGGGGCAGGTCATGCCTCACAAACCTTACTGAATTCTTTGAGGATGGGATCAAATACATTGAAGAAGCGAGAGTAGTGGATGTGAAGTACATGGTTTTTAACCAGGCGTTTGGTAAATTTCCCCATGGTAGGTTCCTTCAGAAAATAAGGACGCGTCGGATACAGAGAAACTGGCCTGTCTGGATGCAGAATTGACTGGCCCATAGAAGACAGAGGGGGGTGGTAAATGGCAAGCATTCTGTCTGGTGCTAGGTGACCATTGGTGTTCCATTGGGATCGGTTCTGGGACCTCTGCTGTTTGTGATATTTATAAATGACTTCGATGAGGAAGAGGGTAGGTGGATTAGTAAGTTTTTCATTTTAACAAAGCTTAGTGGAATTGTGGATAGCGTGGAGGGCTAATGTAGTTTGCACAGGACATTGACAGGATGCTGAACTGGGCTGGTAAGGGACAGTTGGATTTCAATCTGGAAAATTGTGAAGCGATTCAGTTTGGAAGGTCAAATGTGAATGCATAATACACGGTTAAATGTAGGATTCATACATTGTGGAGGAACAGTGGGATCTGATGATCAATGTCATAGCTCCCACAAAGTTGCCATCCAGGTTGATAAGGTTCTTAAGAAGCCGGATGATGTTTTCATTACGGCGGGGGGCGGGGGGGGGGGGGTTGAGTTTAAGTAGTGAGGTTATGCTGCAGCTCTATGGAACCCTGGTGAGGTCACATTTAGAAGGTTGTGTTCCGTACTGGTCGCCTCATTATACGAAAGATGGGGAAGCATTGGTGAGCGTACTGAAGACATTTATCAGGGCGCTGCTTGGATTGGAGGGCAGGTCTTGCAAAAAAAAATTCAGTGAACTAGGTTTTTTTCTCATTGGAACGAAAAAGAATGGAACATGACTTGATCGAGGTGGACAAGGTGATTAGAGGCTTAGATAGAATGGACAACCAGAGACTTTCACCCAGGACAGAAATGGCTATCATGAGGGGGCATGATTTTAAGGTAATTGGAGGAATATTTATGGGAGGTGTCCGAGGTACGTTCTTTACACATAGAGTGTGGGTGTATGGATAGGCACATGAATGATCGTATAATGAAAGGTATGTAGGTTAGTCTGATCTTAGAACAGGATAAAAGGTCGGCAAGACATCAAGGGCTGAAGGGCCTGTGCTATGATTCCTGTTTCACCAAGCTTGTAGATTCTCATCAATTCTTGAGTGTGTGAGGGAGTGATGTGTGTGAGATCAGGAAGCTTTGACGAGGTGTTAGGTCAAAACTTACATTTACAGTGTGCACTGTTACAGTCACCTGAGTGCCAGTACAATATGTGTGTGGTGACATACACCAGGCATAATCCGCCAAGTTCAGTCATTAACGTGCTTCTTGGCCTGCCGTTTGTTGCTGTTTTCTTCAGATACATTCTGTTGGGTGAACCATCCATGAATCTCTGGCCATCCACAGAGATGTAAAATTTCATTTTGATACTGGTGATAATGAAGGTGACATTTATTGGATATGGTTTCAGAAAATTTCTTTATGAGACTCAAAATAGTGCATCAGACTGTCAACTTTTGAACGTCTTTTCCCAGCATCCAGTCCAAGGTGCAGATGTATGGAGTCTGGGAGGCAGGCCAGGTATCAGCACCGTCAGTAAGTTGTGCGGTGTGATTCTGACACTGGACGTCGACGCATCTGCCCGCTGGGCCAGGCTCTTACTGAAGATGATTTTTTAAAACCTGGCTGCTGGTCAGCCATTGATATCTAATTTGGACATCATTTGTAGCTACATTGAGACCAGTGATAGTCTGTTTGCGAGATCCCACCTTTCCCAGGGTGGATTCCAAATTATTTTTTGTGAAGAAATGTTTGACTGACTGCCCTGACACAGGTTAGAAACTCTTTGCACAGATTTAGGAGCAGGTCAGTGTGTCACTCAGCAACACTGGCAACTGCGAATTCCAGTAACACTGTAAATGATTCCAAATCTTTGGGAAGCCGTTTTTAGCGTAGATCATTGCAAGGTGTTGAGTTTACTGACCCGAACAATAATCAGCTGTTAGCTATGTTTCGTGAATTGGGCAAAAATGAGATGTGAAGTATGATTATTCAACTGAACTATAATCTCTGAAAACAATTAGGTCGATTCTATATTTATGGAAGTAAAGTATAAACTCCTGTCAATTTTTTGTAACACAAAAATAAAGAATGCACATTTTATTTAATATCGAATAAAGAGCATGGTGTTCAAAGTTTGTGAGAAGATTTGTAGCTCGGGTGTTCATTGTTGTGGTTCTGTTCGCCGAGCTCGGAATTTGTGTTGCAGATGTTTCGTCCCCTGTCTAGGTGACATCCTCAGTGCTCGGGAGCCTCCTGTGAAGCGCTTCTGTGATCTTTCCTCCGGCATTTGTAGTGGTTTGAATCTGCTGCTTTTGGTTGTTCCAGCTGTCCGTTGCAGTGTTCGGTATATTGGGTCCAGGTTGATGTGCTTATTGATTGAATCTGTGGATGAGTGCCATGCCTCTAGGAATTTCCTGGCTGTTCTCTGTTTGGCTTGTCCTATAATAGTGTTCTCCCAGTCAAACTCATGTTGCTTGTCATCTGCGTGTGTTGCTACTGAGGATAGCTGGTCATGTCGTTTCGTGGCTAGTTGGTGTTCATGGATGCAGATCGTTAGCTGCCTTCCTGTTTGTCCTGTGTAGTATTTTGTGCAGTCCTTGCATAGGATTTTGTACACTACATTGGTTTTGTTCATGCTGGGTATCGGGTCCTTCGTTCTGGTGAGTTGTTGTCTGAGAGTGGCTGTTGGTTTGTGTGCTGTTATGAGTCCTAGTGTTCGCAGTAGTCTGGCTGCCAGTTCACAAATGCTCTTGATGTATGGTAGTGTGGCCAATCCTTTGGGTTGTGGCATGTCCCCATTCTGTCGTCGTTCCCTTAGGCATCTGTTGATGAAATTGCGCGGGTATCCGTTTTTGGCGAATACATTGAATAGGTGTTCTTCTTCCTCTTTTTGCAGTTCTGGTGCACTGCAGTGTATTGTGGCCCGTTTGAATAGTGTCTTGATTCAACTTCTTTTGTGTGCGTTGGTTTAGTTGCTTTCGTAGTTTAGGACTTGGTCTGTGTGTGTGGCTTTCCTGTATACCTTTGTGGTGAATTCTCCGTTAGGTATTCGCTGTACCATCACGTCTAGGAATGGGAGTTGGTTGTCCTTTTCTTCCTCTCTAGTGAATCGGATTCCTGTGAGTATGGACTTGCAAGTACTGTAACAAACACTTCATCGGAAAAACAGGTAGAAAACTAGCCACCTGGATGTATGAACAATAACTAGCCAGATAAAAGACATGACCTACTCTCGCTAGATCCTTACATACGGATGAGGAAGTATATCATTTTGACTGGGTCTGCACATCCATCGAGGACAAGCCAACAGAGACACGCACGAGAATTCCTAGAAGCATGGCATTCCAACCAGAAATCCATCAACAAACACGTAGATTTTGATTCCATCTTACACTCTCTGAGGAAAAGGACCAGGCATGAAATCGTCAATACTGGAAATTACATCACTGACTCAAGGGAACCTAAATACTTAAATAGGAAGTGGGACATAACACTAGCATTTCACCGGAGGCTAACCGATAATGTTCCCTGATATAGTGATGAACTATCTGAAAATGAACTCTTCAATTCAGCGAGCAAACTGACGTCCAGAAGAAACGCATTGTTTCTCATCCTTTCTTTAACTAAATATCCTTCATTCCAGTTATCATTCTGATTACTTTGCAGAAGAATACCAATAACTTTATAAGTAATGTGGTGTAAGCCTGATTGTGCATGTGAATGTGTATGTGAGAGAGAGACAGAACAATCCTCTGTAATCTTTGAATTACTCCCCATGCCATATTAAAAAGAGGTAAGGATAAGGACGCAGTATAGCTTAACATGTTGTTCAAAAGCTAGTTCAGGGTTGATGGTTTCAGATTTTTGGATCATTGGGATTTCTTCCAGGGCAGGTGCGACCTGTACAAAAAAAAACAGGTTGCATCTTTGCTGAAGGAGCAACAACGTCATTTGGGGAGGTTTGCTAGTGCAAACCGAATGGATATAAACTAACAAACCAAGAGGTTGGTAACCAAAACAGCGTGTCAGAACCTGAGTGGAAGGTCGAGATGAATAGCACATCAGGCATAGCCAGTCTAATGACCATGCTGAGGGAAGGAATCATATCAGTTCACATTGTGAGATGGAAGTTGGAATAAATGAAAGAGATGAGGCTCAGGTTTATCAGGGATTCACAAATGAGGATGGAGAGTGTGGGGGACGTGAGGGATTGAGGTGTGTGAGATCAGGAAGACAGTGCACAACAAAATATTAAAGGGGAAAGAGGTTGGGGTGGAGTAGAGTGAGGAATTCTGTGATAAACAACTGGCAGCAAAACACAGGAAAACTTGATTTTTATCAAAGTGAATACCTGGGAAGGAATCTATTATGCTTCAGAGATATAGCACCCTCATAGCTAGAAGTCTGCATTATATTGAAGGAAAATCTGTGTCGATGACATTGCTAAAGCTATAATAATAGTGCAAACAGCTGAAAAATGCTCGTGCTGGTGTTGGGCAGTGCATTCACTGTGCATGTGAATTACCCTGGATGCTCCCAGAGATGGCTTGGTTTCTGTAGGTTGAGTACGTGCTGAAGCTGCATGAGATGATGCTGGTTTGTAATCTCGCCACTCACTGAGTCCAGTCAGAGGAACAAACCAGCAACTGCCATTGCTTATTTCTTCAGAATATATCAGACTGTTCACGGCTGCCACTGCATAGAATCATGCAACGAAGAAAAGGCCTATCACCTCTGTGCCAGCAAGAGCACATGTTTGTGAGGTTACCTGCCTCAACCTTCCTCCTCGACAATGCCTTCCAGATTCACACCACCCTCCCAACTGAACGCGTTCCACAAATCCTCTCTCATTCCCCTGCCTTTCACTTTAAAAATGCGTCCCATTGTTTTTGACACTTTAACTCAGGGAAATGGCTTTTGGTTGTTCATCCTCTCTATACTCCTTATACTCTTGTGCACCTGTACCAGGTTCCCTCCTCGACTTTCCCTGCTGCAAAGAAAAAAACGAGTAAATTTCGCCCACCCCATTCATAGTTTGAGTACTCGCTTGTCATATTACTTCGGACGTGCTTCAACCCACATTTATCAGTGTTAAATTTCATCGGTCATTGATCTGGCTATCTGAATAATCTAGTTATATCCTCCTGTAGCCTAACCCTTTCCTCCCGACTCTGAGCCACATAGCTCAGCTTTGTGTCATCCGCATCATTCCACTGCCCCCACCCCCATCTTCGATATGCTCACCATCGTCATTTATGAATCTCACAAACAAATCATGTGTTCCTTCCTGATCTCCAGATGTTATTTAGAGGAAGATTTGAGAATTCCAGTCAATGCCTTTTCTTATTTTGGTCAATTTACAGAGTGATGTGGTTTATATCTTTTGTGAGGAATCCAGAGATAACATTTTTGACACAGAGTTGAATTCACCTTTTACATTTTACCACTCTACATGTTTTATTCATAAAGCTTGTAAATAATTTAGGATGAACTAGGGTTTGGTATCTTGCGCTGGAACATTAGCGTTCTGGAGACACTGTTCTTTGTTACATTCACTGCAATAGCCAAAGCTGAAGAAATGTTTCACCTGCAGGATTCATTGTTAGTTTAAATCAGCGAGTGTGATGAGGATAAATATTCAATTAAATTCTATGTTATGGACAAACTGCAGGAGATCAACTCATGTTCTCATGCCTACCTTGAATTGGAAGCTAATACATACTGTAATAAAATCAAAAACATTTAAACGCCCCACTAGATGAGAAAAATAACATGTTGTCTCCACTTGATGGGGATACAGAAATATAGAGTACATGTGCAATCTGAACTAGAATGAAGTAATAGAAGAAAAAGTACACGAAATAATTTCTTACTTTTGAATGGAAACCAGATCTCGACTTTCCTGAACAGTGACGTTTGTGCACCCAATCCCACTTCCCCAAAAACAAGATTGTCCCTGTCACTCAAACTTCATGTGCCATTCTTCCTCCTCCGTCATACTCTTTCCTGACACTCCTACTTCCCTTGCACTATCCCTTCTACTGCTACATGCTCTTCCACTGATGATCTCCCTTTACACCCTCCTTCTGCCACTTCCATTGTAAGTTACATCAAATTCCCAGTTACTCCCTCTTCATCTGACCATCGCATTCACTTTTAGCTTTCCAACTGGGATGATGGGAGCTGCTGGCTTCTGTGCTGCTATTGATCATCCGTGTGTGATGAAATTGGTGTGATCAATGTCCAATTGGAACAGACAATAGTGTGTTTTTGTCACTACCTGATGCACCTTGACCAGAATGGTTTTGTTCCCCATGGTACAGAGTGGAGTGTCTTTCTATCTCTCTGTCACAGCGCTTAACCAAACAGCCTCATCACAAATAGGATGAACCTCTCCTCAGAATCAGAAATCCATGCATCAGTTTTCCTTTAAATGTTGTGAGTACAGTGAACAGATTGTTTGAACAAGCCACGTTCTATCATTTTGCTTTTTAAGGATTTTCCAATGACATTTGAGTTGTGATTAGAGTAACTTCCCTTGCATCAAAGTACTATTTGACTCGTGTGGCATCACGGCCCCTGAGTAAACTGTGGTCAATGGGAATCGGTGGATATTCTGTCTTGGTAATTTCCTCACTGAACAATGACACTTTCCCCAGAGCTTTTGAGAATGCCAAATAAACTCTGCCCTTCTAGTGCCTTCCAAAGCCATGGATAAATGTGTCCTGTTAATAACATCAACATATGTTCCGTTTTCACAGTCTGGTCTAAAATCTCAGAAAAGTAAGACCTTGATCCATTCCCCAATGGAATCAGGGTGTTACAATGAGATTACGATTCAGATTATTTTCAATCAGTTACTTTCTGAGGACTGATGGTGTGGTGTCAGTACCACTGGTATCAACATTTTATCTGTCCAAACGCATCACATCTCATTGGCTCAATGCTGCACCGCTCCCGAATTCTATTTCTTTCTCTGGCTCATTCGCCATGCTCATCAGATATGTGAGGCCCACAAGATGCAATAATACAGAGATGCCCATGACCCCTTGGAACCTGCCTCCCCACCTGTGCCCAGCACGCTGAACGCATCCACTCCTCCAAAAGCACCTCCTGTCATAACATCACCATCTCATCGTTCAGATCAGACAATTTGTCACAATTCAGAAAAAAATGAATGAGCTGGAGAAAAACTCAGCAAATCTGGCAGAATCTGAGCACAGATGCACAGAACTAACATTTGACTTTTCAGAAGCGTCACATCATAACCAATATGTTAACTCTGCTCCTTTCTGCAGATAATTCCTCATCTCTTATTTATTTTTTCCATTTCTACACCATTTTCAGTTTGTATCTCATTTTCATATCATTATATTTCATATTTTTTGACAAGTCCATATGTTGACCTTGGTTGTATTTGGACACCATGGTCCTTTCCTTTTCCTATTACAATTGGTTTGTCTGTGACACATGTTGTACGGCCGAAATCTGTTTCTTCTGTTAGATTCAAAGAAAAAAAAAGTTCTGAATGTCATGTAAATCTCAGTAAATCCACTTTGTTTGAAAATACTGTTTTGAAGCAACTGAACTTCATGAAATAATAAGAATCGATTTTTGATGATGGAAAACTGTCCTTCATTGAACAAGCTTGTCTCCCCCTCCATAAGCTTTCAAGGTATATCACAGAATTATTACAGCAAAGGTGGAGGACACTCAACCTATTGTCTTTTCCAGCTTAGAATGAGCTGTATCTCAACAGTTATTCTGTGTTGTCCACACAGACCTTCTTATTTTCTTATTAGTGCCTGCTTTTAATTGTAAGTATCCTACCAGATATGAACAATACGATCCATCTCAAACAAAAACAGGAATTCGAATGAAAGCTCGGCAGTCTGACAGTATCTGTGAAGAGCAACATTAACCCAAAGCCAATATTTCAGGTCTGTTGACCCTACTCAAATTGTATACTCAATGATTAAGTAATGTGCATATAAAATATAGTTCACTTTAACACATATAAAATTATCCTGTTCAGTTCACATTCGGCTTTGCATCTCTTCTTGTGCGTTATATTTAATTCTGTCTATCAGAAAGAGCAATGATGACTGGGAAATATCATTGTACTCTATGCCGTCTCCACAGCCGTTGCCCCCATTCTGTCCTATCTCTCAGCCAATGTCATATTCATACAAATCTGACTCATTAATTCATAAGTCTTAATGAATAGGTTCATTGTGATTAATACAGTTGGTTTTGGACTGAGGCCAAAATGTATAAAAATACTGCTTTACCTCAAATAAAACTGCATTAGGGTGTTTGTCATTTTTTGTTAAAAAGATTACTGAAGCATATAATGTATGGAAGTTCCAAAGTTGCCTTATTGGAGCAGTGAGAGGAATATTCAGAGAAGTCCAACTTTCTGTCTATGTTCAGGGCAACTGTGTTCAGTGATAGGCTGATGGCTGGTGTTTGTTCCCGTGAGGGAGAGATCCACTCAGTAACAACATCCTGATTGTGTTTCTTTTGGTGCATGGATGGATTAGGGGAGAGATGGTACAGCTTTGCAAACGTACAACAGAGCAGAGCCATCTAGCCTACGGGAAAAAAAAAATCATTCTTCCTCACAACTGACTTCACGAGAGCAATTGGTGATGGGAGATGTGACCAACAGCTGGCAATGTCAACATTCAGTCCAGTTCAGTTATATTGTGAACTGAATGTGCTGTATTGAAAGCTGGAGCTGTTTGCTCAGTGACTGTGATTGATGTCAGTCTCCATACATTGTAACTTGTCACTGGAGGGTTTCCCTCTCCTTTTAGTCAGGAGTTCACTCAGTGCTTTATCCTACTGTAGTAGCAGGTGCATCTGCTCTGACAGTAACAGAGATCAGCAGCTGCGTAGACATTGGATCGGATTCTGAGAATAATGGGCATGAACATTACAACAATGGAGAGGAGGTTTTCCTTGGGTATTGTCATAATTTCCACCATTGGGAACTTCTGCCATATCGATATCAGCAGTGCTGATGGTTATTCTGGGAGGGGGTGGAAGGTGTGTTACTGACCTGAAATTATATTTAAAAAAGCAAAGAACAGAAAGTGCTCTTCAGAACTTAAATCAGTTGGGAAATAGTGTGAATACTGTTAGTGGCATGGAAGTGAGCTGTGCAGGGGAAGAGGACTGAGTTGAATTGATGGAGAAAGAGAGATAGAAGAAAAAGAACAAACAAATGGAATGATAATCAGCTGGCATGGAACTAAAATGTGAGATTCACCTCATTTATTTTTCGCCCTTCCCATCTTCCTCAATATCATGCCCATGTAAATACAGGTATCCCCTGCTTTTCAAAAGTTTACATTTCGCCCCCTCACTTTCCAAGTGACCTACATTAGGACCTGTTTTCACTAATCAAAATAAATCCAAAGAAGATTTTCACTTTTACGAAGGAAGCTGATTAATTTTCTTATACAAATTAATGCTTCTTCACTTTACACCTTATCGGCTTACGAAAGGAACACTGTACTTTCAGATAGCGAGGGAAACCTGTATTTGTCTAACACCATGTTTAAAACGATTTTATCTCCCTGTCTCTTTTCCCTGAGTGTGGTCATTTTCTTATATTCTTGAATGGGATATGAGTATCACTGGCTGGGACAGCATTATTTCACTTTTCTAGCTGCTCTTGAGAAGACCGTGAGCCACTGTAGTCCACGCGTTTGCTCTGATTTGATTTGATTTATTTTAGTCAAATGTACAATGGAAAACTTTGTTTTGTGATTAGTGCAGGAACATGATACCAAACGAGAAAATACAACTCATGGGGTACTCCAACAGAGTGAGGCATATAAGGCTAAAGCTGCACAGGAGATGTGCAAAGCAAAATCTCTATTAACAAGACTAGTATTATTTGAAAAGTTAGAGATGTCAATTCGTCAGTCTAATTACGGTAGGGAAGAAGGTGTTCCTGAGTATGCAGGTCCATGTTTTCAAGTCTCTGTATCTTCTCCCTATTGAAAAAGGATGTAAGAGATCATTACCAGTTTGGAAGAGATTTTTTTTTGTTATCAGCCTTTCAGCGATAATGAGAAGTATAAATGGTTGGAAGGTTATCTTCAGTGATTGCCTGGGCTGTGCACACAACTGTCCGTAGTTTCTTATGGTCCTGGGCACAGCAGTTACCATGTCACGTGAATAGAATGCTTTCAGTTGCCAGTATACAGAGCACTGGAAGGCGGGCAGTTCCAAAATAGTTAGTTGTAACAATTGGCTGTTAAATGGATACCCAAGTTCTGGTTGCTATTTTGACAACAATTGAAAGTTCATCAATAAATATAAACTATGTCCATGATAGCAAAACCCAGTTGAGTTAATTGTGTTGGCAACATCGAACCAATCAGCCATCACCTGCTTCAATTTTATAGAGAGGCCATCACCATCACGAGTGAAATAGAGACAGACACAAAGGGAAGGAGAGAGAGAACACAGTGAAAGAAATACATGGAGAATCAGTCAAAGACAGAAAGGAAACAAAACAAGGAAACAAACAGTCACATGAACAGGGAGAAGGGGAGAGAGTAAATTCAGGGAAAGAAACAGAAGACAGAAAAAAGGATAACACAGGGAAACAGACAGAGTGAGAGAAACAGTGAGAGACAAAGGACACAGGGAGCTGGGGGTGGGTTCACAGGGAGCTGGGGGTGAGCAATGAGAGGTGCTGGGGTTGAGGACCGGAGAGAGCTGGGAATGAGCACTGGAGGGAGCTAGGGGGAACGGAGGTGAGGATTTATTGTTAACTGTCCCAAGGTGTACAGGCAGATCATAGTAAGCAAGAATGTACAGAACAATGGCTGTAAAACATGTCTGAGAGGCATGTAGGTTACGCTGCACAGGGTGTGCGCTAGGCGAGATCAACTTGAACAAGATCAGCATTATTTGAGATTAGAGAGCCCATTCATCAGTCTCATAACAGCCGGGAAGAAGCTGTTCCTGAGCCGGCTGCTCCGTGTTTTCAATCATCTGTATCTTCTTGGCTGATGGAAGAGGTTGTAAGAGATCATTACTGGGTTGTGATGGGTCTTTGAAAATATTAGAACAAAGAACGTTCCAGCACAGCAGCAGCCTTTCGGCGTTTCAACCCTGCGCCCATCCAGTTCCTCTATTTAAACCTGTCGCCTATTGTCTAGGGGTCTGTATCCCTTTGTTCTCTGTCCATTAACGTATCTTTCCAGAAACAGCGTAAATGAAACATCACTGGTCACAGTTCTCCATTTTGAGAATCTCACTTGTCCTACTACTCTCTGCCTCCTGTTGCCCAGTCAGTTCTTTATCGACGTGGTGAGCACACCCTGGACCCCATGCGACTTCAATTTCTCCCCAACCCGGCCATGTCAAAAGTTATCGAATGCATTCCTGAAGTCCATTTACATGAAATCAACAGCCCTTCCCTCATCGGTCAACTTTGTCATTACCTCAAAGCATTCTATTAAGTTGGTAAGACATAACCTTCCCTACACAAAACCATGTTGCCTATCACTAATAAGACCATTTTCATCCAAATGAGAATGGATCCTATTCCTCAGTATCTTCTCCAGCAGATTCCCTACCACTGACGTCAGGCTCACTGGTCTATATTTAACTGGATTATTCCTGTTACCCTTCTTGAACCGGGGGATTAACAATTCTCCCGTCCTCGTGACCTCAGCCATGTTCAAGGATGCTACAAAGATATCTGTCAAGACATCAGCTACTTCCTCACTCCCTTCCCTCAGTAATCTGGGATAGATGTTAACAATCTTTCTGCAGCAACGAGCCGTGTAAATTGAGTCAATGGTTGAGAGGTTGGAGTCCATCATAGTCTGGGCTGTGCACTCAACCTACTGTAGTTTCTTATGGTCCTGGGCAGAGCAGTTGCCACACCAGGACGTGATGCACCCGGACACTACTTTCTTAATGGTGCATTTATACAAGTAGTACATGCTGAATTTCGTGAGCCACCTGAGGAAAGAGAGGCATTGTTGAAACCTCTTGACAGTCACACCTATGTGGGAACTCCAGGGTTGGATGTCAGTTATCATCAAGCCGAGCAACCTGACGCTCTGCACTCCCTCAACCGTTGGTGTAGATGGGGGCGTGTTCCTCTCCTTACTTTCTGAAGTCAATGATCAGTCCTTTACTTTTACGGAAATTGAGAGGGGTCATTATCATTACACCATGCCACCAAACCCGCTATCTCCTGCCCCCTATCTCCTTACTGTATTCAGACTCATCGTTGGTTGGTATCCCCCCTGCTTTGATGATGTCTTCAGCGAACTTGAAGCTGGCTTTGTTTGGAATTTGGCAACACAGCCGTGTGTGTACAGTCGGGGGCTGAGGACGCATCCTTGCGGTAGCCAGTGTTGAGTGTTATTGCGGCGGAGGAGCAGATACCTATCTACACAGATTGTTTGTCTGTGGGTCTGAAACCGGGACATCGATTGCAGAGGGTGGAGTGGTGACTAAGGTCACGGAAGTTTAAGATCAGCCTGGAGGGGATAATGATGTTTAAGGTGGAGCTGTCGTCAATGAGCAGGAGTGTGGTGTAGGGTGTACTTGTTATCCATATGTCCCAGGGATGAATGCAGGATTGGGATATGGCATCCGTTCTGGGCCTGTTACATGAGTCAGCAAATTATAAGGGTTCAGGTCAGGTTGGGAGATTGGAGGGGATGTGAGCCATAACCAGCCTTTCAAATCACTCCATGATTATTGAGGTTACAGCCACTGGGCAGTAGTCATTAATGCACGTTACATGTGCTTTCTCACTTACGAGGATGATGGTGGTCTTCCCAAAGCAGATTGGGACATCGGCTTGTAAGAGGGAGAAGCTGAAGTTGTATGTGAATACCTCTGCCAGTTGGCCCTCATAGGATCTGAGTACACATCCGGAAACATCGTCCAGGTCAGTCGCTTTCCTTGACTTCACTCTCAGGAAGATTGATCATGTCTACAGCAGTGACAGCGGGCATAGGTACATCCGAGGCTGTCAGGGCAGGTTTCAGCCTGGCAGTCATACAGTCATTCACGATAAATATTACCTCCCCCACCTCCCTCCGTTATCATCAACACACAGTTACATTGGTTGGTGTGAGCACCACACTGTTAGTTTCCAGACAGAGTGACATCAATAGACTAGGATTGTGCGCCATAATGAAGTAAACTCACAACAAAAAGGGGAAGGGTGTGCTTCTACTGAAAGACTGTCGTGCAGAGAACGAAGACTTTTTAGGTTTAATTCCTGCCAAGCCACTGCTTCAATCTCAATGGAGTCAACCACCTTGAGTGTTGTGCCTTGTAGATGGTGCACAGTCCTTAGGGAGCCAGGAAATGTGTTATACATGGACAAACTGGACAATGGACCTGAGGGCATTTTTTCTAAGTTTGCAGATGATGCAGTGATGGTTTGCTGGGCAGATAATATTGAGGAAGTGGGGAGGTTGCAGAAAGAATTGGGCAGTTTCGGACTGTGGGAAAACACATGGCTGATGGAACACAATATGGAATCATGTGAGATTATGCACTTTACTGGCGGCATAGAGACAGACACTATGTTCAACATGATCCATTAAATCTGAAGCTCAAAGGATTTTGAAGCACTCGTCCTCTCTTATGGGTAATGTGCCGGTTCATCTAGCCTCTGATCTACTCTTATATTTAGGTGGCGAGCCCAGTTGAGATTCTGGTCAATGATAACCCCAGTATATTTAGTTATAATAATGCTGCTGAATAACAAGTAGTTATATTGTTGCTTATCGGTGATGGTCATTGTCTGGATTTGCGAATGCCAATTGCCACTTGCCAGCCCAATCCTGGATATCGTCCAGATCTTGTTGCATTTGGGCATGCACTATTTCTGTGTCTGAGCATTTGTGAATGGTGCTGACAATGTGCAGTCATTGTCGAATATCCCACTTCCGACCTTATGATGGAAGGAAGGTCATTGTTGGAGCAGCTGACGCTGTTTGGAACTAGGTTATTATCCGAGGGGACTACTGCAGAGATGTTCTGGAGATGAGATGACTGACCTCCAACAACAATGGCCATCTTCGTAGCTGTCAGGTATGACTCCAACAATGAAGTGTTGACTCGTGATCCAATTTTAACTTGGGCTCCTTGATGTCAATTTGGCAAAATGCAACCTTGATGTCAAGGACTGGAATTCAGTTCATTTTTCTTTTTTTGAACCAAGGCTGTGATGAAGTCGGGAGTTGTGTGACCCTGGCAAACCCCAAAATGGGCGTCTCTAAGCAGGTTATTGCTGAACAGGTGCTGCTTGATAACACTGTTAATGACATCTACCATACTTTACTGATGATGGCGAGTAGACTGATGAGGCGGTATTTGGATGAGCTGGCTTTGTCCTGCGTTTTATGCACAGAACATACTTGAGCAGTTTTTCCCATTGCCCATTTGTAACCGTACTGGAACAGCTTGGCTAGGGGAGTGGGAATTGCTGGAGTACAAGTCTTCAGCACTACTGTTATCATGTAATCAGGGCCCATAGCCTTTGCAGTATCCAGTACCTTCAATTGGTTCTGGATATCAGTTAATCGAATTTGCTGAAGACTGCTATCTGTAATGATGGGGACCACTGGAGGAGGCCGAAATGGATCAGCCACTTGAATATTCAGCTTTATCTTTTACCCTGACCCAAGTACGTCTGCAGCCTAAATGACATATCCCAAACCCAAGCACAACCTTCAGAATTCTCAACCTGATCACAGAGAACAGTATCTATGCCTCTAACTATACTATCCCCAATTATCCTTCAATGGGCAGCATGGTGACACAGCAATGCTGCCTCACAGTGCTTGGGACTCGGGTTCAATTCAAATTTCTGGACCCTGTCTGTGTGGAGTTTGAACATTCTTCCCATTGGGAGCATTAACTCATTTCTCTACCCACAGTAGGTCTCTGTGTTTGCTTTGGATTTCAACCATCTGCAGTATTCTTGCTTTTGTTTGATGGAGACATGCAGCAAATGTGACAGGCAGTTGCAAAAGCAGCCGTGGTTCTCGGGTTCCCTGGGTGTTTAGGAATCTTGCCCGGCCACTTGTCTGGGTTCAGTGATCCTTGATACCCATTCCATCTCTTTCAGTCCCTCAGTTCATCATCATTACATGCAGCCTTTTCTTGTGCTACCCCGGGACTTCCTTCCCCCATCGCCCGGCACTGGATGCTCCCTTCACAGGGTCGTGCACACAACAACACTGGGCACTTTCTAACCTGCTGGGGATGCTGGATAAAGACTCATTGCAAGGAAAATCCGATCGAATAGCAAAACAGAGTAAACAGGCTGCATGACATCCATCTGCTCTGGCACTTTCTAGTCTTCTGTTTATCTTTGTCCATCTGCAAATAGATGGTCCATATGTATAACTTGTCAAACAGGTTTGATGGAAGTGATAGATATGAGATCCTCTGGTCATTAGACTGAATCAGTGGACTCCACTTTCTGGGTTGATGAGGTCACACTGAAGTTTTTATTATCAAGTCTATCCACTTTAAAGTTAAGGCCTTGCTGGAGTTGTGCTGAAAGGATATTTGAAATTTGGAGACACTAGACTATTTCACGTGCGAATTAGGTTAGGAAAAGGAAGGTGGCACAGTTAAATACACGACCAAAGAACTGGTTGAGTGGCAGTACTTCTGATAAGTGGATTTTTGGGATTCCCGACTTGGTAGGATATACACAAGAAGGAAACATAAACATACACATAAACTGGCCACAATCTCCGATATGTGGATCATTGGGATTCCCGGTTCGGTAGCACGTATATAAGAAGGACAGGATGGACCTAAAGTGGCAGCAATCCCTGCTATGTGGATCATTGGGATTCCTGGGTCGGGAGGATATGTACAAGAAGGTCAGGATGGACGTGAACTGGCAGCAGTCTCTTTCATGCGGATCATTGAGAGTCCTGGGTCGGGAGGATAAACATAAGAAAGATGGGATGGACGTGAACTGGGAGCAATCTCTGACATGCGGATCATTGAGATTCCTGGGTCAGGAGGACGAATATAAGAAGGATGGGATTGACGTGAACTGGCACAATCTCCAATATGTGTATCATTGGGACTCCCAGGTCGGTAGGACATACATAAGAAGGACGGGATGGACTGAACTGGCAGCAATCTCCGAAATGTGGATCATTGGGATTCCAGGGTGGGTAGGATGTACATAAGAAGGATGCGATGGACATGAACTGGCAACAATCTCTGATATTGTGGATCATTGGGATTCCCGGGTCAGTAGGATATACACAAGAAGGACGGGATGTACCTGAACGGACAGTCATCTCTGATATTTGGATCATTGGGTTTTACACAGGACGGACGGGACAGACCTGAACTAGCAGCAATCTCCTGGCAGGCAGTTTTGCTATTATCCCTCAGGGGGGTTTAAACTAATGTGTAGCATTGGTGGGGGAGAGAGGGCGAGGGGAGAGGTGTGGGGAACCACAGCAGTATGTCAACAGGTACAGTGACTGAGGAAGAGTTGGAGATTGATATCAGTACAGATAAGACCACCAACAAACAGGAAGAGGGTACTGAATACAATGGACCTGGCAGCCTGAAGTGTGCTGATTTTAATTTGAGGAGTCTGTTTGTTTGAACAGATATTTCGAGGCCACTGCATGTCAGAGAACAGGAAGAGGTAATAGATGATTGTACACTGTGTCCTCCACTAGACCAGCTTGTCTCTCCAGGCACCTAAAGGCTGTGATGTGGGTCACAGAACTTCAGAATTAGTCCAACACAGGAGGAGGCCATTCAGCCCACCGTGCGTCCACGAGGTCTCCATCTTTGCAGCTTAAAAATAGAAAAAAAAATGATCGGAGATAGACTGAGGGGGAGAGAGAGAGGTAAACAGAGAGAAAGAAAGTGAAGTGAGATAAACAGAATGGAGAGAAAATGGCGCGACAGGATGAGTGAGAGCAAGGGGTGTCAGATGAGTGTAAAGTTATCAGGAGACAGCATGAGGAGAAATACACATAAGCTTTACTTAGAAACTCCTAGAAACTGTAAGCCCTTTGTCTGTTGCCATACCCTGTGAGCACCATGCTGATACTGACTGTCATCCCAGATTATTTATCGCCAATGACATCACAGAGCCGGGATGCTGACAGTTAAAAACAATCTAAAAGAAGAATAGACTGGTTCCAGGGAGAAGGTGGATTAATTTAAATATTCTGGGCAAACATAAACTTGTAGCCCCTTTAGATATTGTGTGAGAGAGAGGGCTAAAGAATCTCAGTGAAGGGATTACAGACAGAGGGGAAATCAGGGTCTCAGCTGTGGGTCAGATAATGATTGACAAAGATAGCCCACCACTTCCATGGTTTTGTAATTCACATTTCAATTCATATAGCTCAATATCGTGAGTGTATTTTAACAAACTCGTGTCTATGTAGTTTTCATGTTTTGCTATGTACAGAAAAACTTTTTTTGTCCCTGTATTTTGTGTTGAATAAACACATTATGTTACTGAGGAAGAAAGGACCTGTTCCGATGGGACAGTTTTCATCTGAACTGTGCTGGGGCCAGAGTCCGAGTGAATCCTAGTGTAGACAGAGCTTTAAGCTAATTAGAAGTGTGTGTGTATGAGATGGTAGTTCAATTATAGGGTTTAATTAGAAAAGCAGAATTAAAAGAGTAGGTAAAAGTACAGAACTCAGGAGAGTTTATTAAAATCTCCAGCACAGACACAAATAGGACAGAGCATCTGGAAATTTTTAACATACCAAAATTCAAGCACACTGGACAAACGAATGGCACTGAGAGGAGGGACGGTTAATACAGGACTGAAGGTGTTATATCTGAATGCAAACGTATGAGGAATAAGATAAATGAGCTTGTGGTGCAGATTGAAACTGGCAGTTATGATGGGCATCAAGGAGATGTGATTGCAAGGGTATCAGGATATTCCAAGACATGTATCCTCTCGAAAATATAGGCAGGTGGGCAGAGGGAGTGGATTTTTATTATTAGTAAGAAATCAAACTAAATTAATAAGAAGAAAGGAAGCATGGTTAGATGGTGTAGAATCTGCGTGGGTAGAATTGAGGAACCACAAACATAAGACAACCACAGTTGGAGTTTTGTACAATCCATCAAAGAGTAGTCAGGAGCTGGGGCATTAGATATACCAGGAGATAGAAAAGATGTATAGGAAAGGCAAAGTACTGTGATCATGGGAGATTTTAATATGCAGGGGGACTGGGAAAATCAGGTAGTGTTTCACAAGCAAAGCAATTTCAGGAATGTCTACGAGATGGCTTTTTTGGAGCGGCTTGTGGTGGAGCCCACTCGGGAACAGATGATATTGGATTTAATGAGGCAGGCGAGATAAACGAGCATAAGGTGAAGGAAAACTTCGGAGGCAGTGATCAGGACATGTTTGAATTTATTCTTCAATTCGAGAGAGAGAAGACAGAATCAGAGGTAACAGTATTTCAGCTGAATAAAGGCAACTACAGAGGCATAAGGTAGAAGCTGGGTACAATTGGCCGGGAGAGGGGTCGACCAGGAAGGTCAGGGGAAGAGCAATGGCAGGACATACCAAGATTAAATCAGGAGTCACTGCAGAGATACATGCTGAGGAATGCAGGATTGGTACAGGGATGATGAGGCAACTGGGGCTGACAAGGGAAGTCAGGGATTGCATACAAGCAAAAGAGCAAGCGCATAATGTGGTGAAGGGCAAGGAGAAACTAGAGAATTGGGAAATTTACGAAGAACAACAGAGAGCAAGAAAAAATAAATAAGGAGGGAGAAGATTAAATGTAGGGGTAAGCTAACCAATAATAAAGAGGAAACTGTAAAAGATTCTTTAGGTATATAAAGTGCAAAGGAGAGGTAAAAGTGAATATGATCCACTGGAAAATGAGGCTGGAGAGACAGTAGTGGGAAACAAAGAAATGGTTGAGGAACTTTGCATCAGTCTTCACGGTGGAAGACACGAGTAATTTCCCAAAAATTGAAGGGAGTGAGAGGGCAGAGCTGAGTATGGTGGCCATCATCCAGAAGAACAGGTTAGAAACCAGAATGGCCTGAATGTGGGTAAATTACTTGCACCAGATAGACTACTCCCCAGCCTTGTATGGGAGATAGCTGAAGAGATAGTGCAAGCATAACTGGTAATCTTTCACGAGCCACTAAAATCAGGAAAGGGCCAAGAGGTTGGAAAATTGCTAACATGCCATCATGTTTAATAAGGGATTTCGGCAGAAGATGGAAAATTACAGACTGATTAGCCTAAACATTTTTGTGGGTAACATCCTACAATCCATCGTGACCGATGGGATTTCTGAATTTAGTTTAGTTCTGAATTTAGATGGGATTTAGTTGGAGGTCTTTGGTAAAATAGGACAGAATCAGCATGGTTTCATCAAGGGGAGTTCAGGCCGGACCAACCTGCTAGCATATTTTGAGTGAGTAACAAGCAGATTAGACCAAGGAGAACCAACAAATGTTATCCACCTGCACCTCAAGAATCCTTTCACAAGGAGCCACGCAGGAGGCTATTGAGAATGAGGCAAGGTGCTAGCATGGATAGAGGCTTAGCTGTCGGACAGAAAGCAGAGAGTGGGGATAAAAGGGTTCTTCGAAAATGGCAGCCAGGGACAAGTTGTTCTCCACAAGACTCAGTGTTGGGAGCACATCTTTTCACTTTGTGCATGAATGATCTACACGAAGGAACTTAAGGCATTCTGGCTAAGTTTTCAAACAGTGCAAAGATAGATAGAGGGAGGAGGTGGTTCAGCTGCAGGAGGGTGCTCCGGTGCATCTCAACAATTTCCCACAACTCCGCCATTGACCGTCCCTCTTTCAAATACAAATAGGTTAGTACCCCTCTGGTCCTCGCCTCCCATCCCACCAACCTTAGGATACGATGCATCATCCTCCACCATTTCCGCCACTAACAGTCAGACTCAACCACCATTGCTATACTCCCTCCCCATCCATATCTGAATTCAGCAGAGACCATTCCCTTCACAACACCCTCATTATGTCCACATCCCCTCCCTCCCCCACCAAGCTACCTTCCACTCCTGGACCTTCTCTTGCCACTGCAAGAGGTATGAAACCTATGTGAACACCTTACTCCTCACCTCCATCCAAGGCCCCACATCCGTCAGAGAACGTCGTGTGCATCTAAGCAACTTATCTACTCTCTACACTGTTTCTGCTCTCCCCCACTTTGGGGAGACAGGACGTCAACTTACAGAACGGTTCAGGGAACACTCTTGGACAGACCCATCCAACAACCCCACTGCCCTGTGTTTGAATACTTCAATGCCCCCTCAACCCTCACTCTGCCAAGGACATGCAAGTTTTTGGACTACTCCACTGCCAAAATTCTAGCTGCCAGACTTCTGGAGAAGAACGCATCATCTTCTGGCTTGGGACCCTCCAACCACATGGTATCAAGTGCAATTTCACCAGATTCCTCATCTCCTCTCCCTCCACCTTATCCCAGATCTAACCCTCCAACTCAGCATCATGCTCTGTAACTATCCTACCTGTCCATCTTCCTTCCCATCTACCCACTCCACCTTGCTCTCTGACCTATCACTATCACACCCATCTTCATCTAGCTATCGCCTTCCAACCTCCCTTCCTCCCAGCCCCAGCCCCTTCCATTTATCTCTCTGCTCTCTTCCACCCCCAATCCTAATTCCTGAAAAAGGCTTTATGACTGACACGTCGACTCTCCTGCTCCTCCTATGCCGCCTGACTGGCTGTGCTTTTCTAGCACCACACGTTTTGACTCTGATCGCCAGTATCTGCGGTCCTCACTTTCTCCTACTGAATGATTTGCACAGGTTAGGGGATTGAGCAAAGATGTGGCAGATGGAGTGTCACGTGGGAAAGTGTAAGGCCATGCACTTTGCCTGTAAGATTACAGGCATGGACTGTTTTCTGAATAGCGAGCAAATTCAGAAGTCTGAAGTGCAAAAAGACTAGGGAGTTCTAGTTCATGAGTCTCGAAAGGTAAACCTGTAGGTTGTCAGTAGTTAGGAAGGCAAATACAATGATGGTATTTATTTCAAGAGGCCTTGAATATAAAAGCAGGGATGTACTTCTGAGGCTCTATAAGGCTTTGGTCAGGCCACATTTGGATTATTGTGCCCAGTTTTGGATCACATATCTCAGGAAGGACGTACTGGCCCTGGAGCGATTTCAGAGGAGATCCACGAGAATGGTCCCAGGAATGAGAAGCTTAACATTTGAAGAATATTTGAGGGCTCTTGATCTATATTTGATAGAGATCAGAAGGATGTCATGAGATGTAATTGAAACTTACAGAATACTGAATGACCTTGACAGAGTGGATATTGGGAAGATATTTCCAATGGTAGGAGAGACTAGGACACGAGTGGACAGAGTAAAGAGGAGATCTTGAAAACAGAAATAAGGAGAAACCTCTTCCGCCAGAGAATGGTGAATCTATCGAATTCACTGCCACAGAAGGTTGTCGAAGCCAGGTCATTGAGTATATTTAAGAGTGAGACAGAAAGGTTCTTGATTGTAGAGGGGATCCACGGTTACAGGTACAAAGCGGGAGAATGGGTTTTAGAAGCTTAACAACCATCATTGAATGGCAGAGCAGGCTCAATGGGATAAATGGCCAAATTTCTGCTCCAATGTCTTCTGGTTGTATGGTGAATATTGGCTCTCCTCATTCCTCTTTGGAGTTGTAGCCTGGAATTTGATCTTCATATGATTTATAACATTCCATTGCTAATGACTAGGAAATATCATGTTCCCTCCCTCCAATCTTAGCAGCCATGTCCCCAATTATTTGTGTTTTCTATCTCCTCCCCAACATCATAATAACTCCGCAATTGAAGTCCAGTAAATGGTACTTCATGACAGTTGATTGACATCGATAACATTAACATCATGACCCTTACCTGCCCACTCTGATCCTCAAATCACCATCTGAATTGTGTGTCACGTAATATTCCCTGTTAACATATCCATACCATTTGTCTGTTATAACTCATGTTGTCTTACACACATTTTCCTGTCAGATTACGGATTAGAAATATTCACTACGTAGTTTACTGACATTATAATCACTGATCAGTAGTTACAGACATACATTTATACATGGAAAAACTTGTTTCTATTCTGATAATCCTTTGACGTTACTACCATATCCAAGGCAGATTGAATGATTGCACACCATCAATCTACCATCTCCAATATTCTTTTCCTCAGTGACCCCCACATATCCCATTCCTAATGTGTAAATTTTAAACATTCTTTTCAATTTTAATAAAGTGAGTATTGAATTGAAAGGGGTTAACTGGAGCTATTTGTTCAGTGACTGTGATTAATGCCAATCTCCGTGGATTATAATTAACCCAGTGGAGAGTTTCCATTTTTCTTTGATAAATGGGCTCTGTTCAACGTGTTATCCCCATTGTATGAGTGGGAGCATCACCAACAGCACAAACAGGGATCAGGTGCTGCAGAGAGAGGAGGAAAGATCAGAATCTGAGAACATTAGACTGGCACGTTACAATAATGGTTCAGAATCTGTGGACCATGGATTGGAACATTCCAACAGTGGATCAGAATCTGAGAACAACAGACTGGAATGTTCCAATAATGGATCAAAACTTGAGAACATTAGACTGGCATGTTCCAACAGTGGACAGGAGTTTATCTTTGGGTCTCTACTGGCTTCCTAGGCCTGGGATATCATTAACATCGCGGATCATATGTATTCTTTGGATTATTCAAGGTGGTTACTATCCCGTCCTCGCTATAGTTGGTGTTCCGAGTAAGTTATTCTATGTGTCTACTAAACTAGGTTGAACTGAATTTCTGCTTATTATTTTGTAAAAGTGCAAGTCATTGTTATCAGTTCCAAACAAAAATTCCTTTCCTCATAAATTATAACTATCAAAATACAATGTATAAATTGCTCATTATTATGTGAGAAGTAACCACACTGATCTCAAACTCCATAATCATTTCTGTCCTTCACAGATTTACATCTCCACTCACCAATCCTGTCCAATACCCCACCATGATATCCCACACTCGTCCTCAGTCTCAGAGTAACTTCTGAATAAACCATGTTTTGTGCCTTTGTTCAAACAGTTCGAAGTCCCTTCTAACCACAAGTCCACTACAAAATAAATGTTTTTGAGAATGTTTTGCTTGTTCTCTGCACATACGGGAAGACAATTTATGGTGTCCAAGTCAATAATCTTGAGCCGCAGTTTATTACTCTGTTGATATCTCATGAAGTCAATTGTTGGAATTTAAAAGCAACCATTACGATTTATTATTAAGAGCCCATCAGCTTGCCGCAACTCCTTTCGGGAAGTCAATGTGACATCCTTCCATAGTCAGGTTTCTGTGTGAATTCTGTGATGAACATGTAGGTGTACTGTGCCTTTAAGAGAATTAAAAGTCAGCAATAACTACCTGACAGCACCAAGTGTTCAGAAAAAAAAAGATAACATGTAACATTTGGTCAAACAAATTGATTAGCTGATGCCTGGAGACAAAAATCAAATTCAGCCAAACAGTTTAAATTATACACCAAAATACCCACCTCTAATTAAGTTTGAGCATAGTATACTGACAATCTTAAAAGCCAATGACACAGTCCAATGCTTTGGGGTAAAATACCGTGGAAAATTGAACAGTTAAGAGGAGAACTGGCAAGCTACCAGCATGTAAAGATTGCGTGAAAAATTGCTGTCTTAATGGTACCTTTATTGATCAGTAGCTGATGAATCAGAATCCACGAGAGAAAAAGAAGACAGGAATATAGAGAAGAACTGAAAGCTTCCTGGTTTTGAGATAAGAAATTTTGATTTGTAATTTTTAATTAGGAGACTTTTCAGACTAGTATTGTGGAGGGGGGATGTTCAAAGATAGGTTAGAGGAATAGTTTATGAATAATTGTTCGTTAATAATTCTATACACTTTATGAAATAAAGTTACTAATTTTTACTTTAAATAGTTCTTGGACTCTAGAATTTACAAGGATTACTGCACGGGGTAAATCCTTTCTCTGTTGCTGGTTTTAAATCAAGCAGAAGAATTTATCCCGTGTCGTAACACTACAAACCCACACAATGTGTTTTTCTCTTTACTGTCCTGTGGAACAGCTGAACCAGCCGCTCAGTTCAAGATTGGCATAACATGCTGGCCTCACCAGTGCTGCATACTTCCAGTGAGAGAAGCTCAGAAGTAAAGATATCTCCTTTCCTCTGTCCGTTTCCCATATTCCAACAGCTCATTTCCATTCAGGTACGTTATCATCCCCTATTTTAGGTGTATTCAATCTCATTGAAATTCTCCCCGATCGAGATGCTCATCTCCATAGGTATCTCTGGTGCTGGCTTTATTGATGCTGACATACAGATGTAAGAAACATCTAAACTCCACGTCAATGGTAGTGCAGAGAGAAGGAATGGCTTTTTCCGCCACAAGAAGGAAACGGACACAACTAAGTGAGGGAAAAGAATTATTGTGATCAACCCCGAGAGTGTTATTGAGGCATTATTTGAGGTATTGAGGACGGCTTTCTCTCCTTTATATGGAGTAATCTCCTTGCCACAGAAAGAGTGCAATGGGGTTTCACCGGACTCAACCCTGGGATTAAGGTACAATGATGAGAGAGTGAAGATTAATCTGTTGCGCTGAGAGAATTAGAGGTGATTTCGTTGCACCTAAAGTGGGACACACAATCACTCGTTATGTTCTAAACAGACACTGATACGGTGATAAATTCAACGGCTTGTTCTTTTTTTAGTCGGGCTACATGATTCTCGATAGTTTAAGTGCCTCTGAGAACATTCCCTCACCCACCCTCACTCCTCATTTCGATTGAGAGAGAGAGGTCCAGGCTTTTGAATAAACTCTCCCCACATTAATACAGTTCGTTTGTTGTGTGATCCTGCACTGAACGTCTTGTTATCCACAATCCCAACAGCAGCCACAATACCTTCATTCTAAAAGAGTTAACTATTGCCACCACCTTCTGACGTCCTCAGTGAATATGGGTCTGTCTTCTTGGAGATGGAAGATGACACCTTCAGACTTGGCACAGAACATCAGGCTTCCCTCCTCACTGTCAGAAAACCATGTCAAAGTAGCACACGTTCCACAAACAATGGAGCCTAAATAGCATCATGGAGACCTATATCAGTGCAGTCTCTGTTTCATTGGTTTGTCATGATGGAGCATCAAGGACACCCTGCTGTTACTCTTTAAGCGTCTTGAGGAGCTGAATGGCCTTTTTCTGGTCCCATGGAATAAGTTTAAGAGGCTGATTTGGCAAAGCCTGTTCCAGTTTTACAACTCGATGTGCTGACCAGACCCCTTTGCTTGCTGTATAACAGGCAGGAGGATTGAATGGGCTGTCCCTCTTCTTGTTCAGTTGTTTCAATGGACTTATTGGCTTCCACATATCCGTGTGTAACCTGCTGGAGATGCTGAATGAGCTCCTAATTTAACTGTGGAAATGTGCAGTGTCTGACCGTGCTGTTACATGAATGTTTCCGGCACTTTAACAACACAAATCTGAATGCTGCACATGGACACAGAGACTGGTTCAGGAGCTGAGGGGGGAGAAAATGTTCTGAACATTGTGTGATCTACATTGACCAGCTCCACTTCTGATCTTATAGTGGGTGGGACCGGGGCGGTGGGGGAAGCGTAGACATTGATGAAGCAGCTGAAGGTATTTGTGTCGAGGTAGCTGCTCACAGGATCTCCTGCAGAGATGTCTCAGGACGGAGAGGATTGTCGGCCACCGACCACAAACATCTTTCTTTGTGCTCTGAAAGACCTAGACCAGTGGGGAGGGTACACCTGATTCCCATTCAGCTGAAATAAGTAGGGGATCCCGATGAGATCCTCACTCAAATATTGCCATGATATCAGGGCCATTCACTCTTTCCTGAGCCCCTGTGTTCAGCACTTGTTCATATCAACAGGTGATAGTGTAGGTGTATGGAGTGATTTCTTCTCACAGAGGATAATGTACGTCAGGATTTATATGGGGTAGAGAGCTAGAGGAGTTAGATCACTGAGAGTATTTAAAGAGGAGGTCGATGTATATTTGACCAATGAGAGAGCTAAGGGATGTGATTAATAGGGCATTAAACAAAAGTTAAGGCCAACAGTAGATCAGCCATGATCACATATAATGGCCGGATTATCCGTATTACCTACTCCTTTTCTTATGTTCTCATATTCTGCAATTGGAAAGTCAGTGGCTGTTTTTTCCTGGACATACATTTGATTACTGAATGTCGCAGTCAGAGAGAGAAAAGTATTTTGTGCGTCATCTCTGGGTTAGGTATGGGGACTGTATTCACAATGAATCTGGGTCTAGACCATGACCAACAAATGAAGCCATGTGGAAAGAGACAGGAGGCGTATTTCGAACCCAGTTTGGATTTCCAAATAACATTTTCTAACCCACACCAAACCATGTGTGACAGTTTGAAGTACTGAATGATATCCTGCGTTACTGTGCACCAAGAACTTGGAACAAGCGGCCTACATCTGCTCCTTTTAGCAGGTTTGAGAAGCTGAATTTAGCATAGGAATATACGACTGAGGAGCAGGAGCTAGTCATGAGATACTTTGTTACTGCCCACCAGGCACTAAGGTCTTAGTTGGTCTCATTGTAGACTCTGCACCACTTTTCTAGCTGTATACTATTTTCCCACATTCACTTCCCTGTCAAATGTTGAACAAACACAAATTTAAATAAATGCAAACGCACAGGCACCACACACTTCAGGGGAAGGGAATTCCCACTTGAACAGCACTTTGAGAATCCGACCAATGTTGGAGGATCACCGATACTTTTTCCAGCCCTACTCGTCCACTGGTTAAAACTAATTTTAAATCTAACCAGTTTTGAGATGTGGCCAATAACATACGTCTCAGACTGAGTCATTTTCCAGAAACATGTGAGACAAAAAAGTTGAACTCATAACCGATGGTAAAATGATAGCGCGTCCCAAATGTTGTTTTTCCGCCTTTGAAATTATTCTACTTACACAAGCTGCTTTTATTGGGAATTACTTCTTGGAACAGTTGGGTTAGGCTGAATTCCCTTTGCTTCAGACAGTGGAGAGATTTCAATAAAATATCATCGGGAATCTTTCTCGAGTGTCAAAAATTAGTCAGGAATTTTATGGTCTCAAATTTTTTTGTCAGGAGAAACAAAGTAAGAGAAAGGGATCAATCGGCTGCTGTTTCTCAGGCAGGGAACATTTTTCTCCCTCGTTATTTTGAACCATCCAATAATGTCAACTGAACATCAAACTGGACCATGTGCAAACTCCTTGAATATTCTCTGGAATGTCTGATAATGCAGGTGCATCATTGCTGTTATTGTACACAGTGCCTTTCATGAGCAAAAACTTGTCCTTACTTTGTAATTTGATGGCATGTTTATATGCATCTGCGTATTTTTTTAAAATTGTTGATGTCTTCTTAATAAGTGTGTTAATATCAATACACATTGTACTCAAAAATTATTCTCGAGCTTTAGTCTCCCAGACAAGAGAAAACAAGTATCCAGCTGATAAAACTTTCTGAAAATTATGTATGGTTCAATTAGGTTTCTCGTCTGAGGTTGAGAGTGATAATAATCGAGACCAAAAGGGCTTAATTCCAAGAATGAGTAAAGGGAAACATCTTTGAAAATCTTCTCAAGACAGTGTTTCTTTTTTTTAGTTTAGTGGATCAAAATTGCACACAATGTATCAGATCTGGCCTCAAGAGTGTCATGTACTGATGCAGTAGCCATTCATGATTAAACCCGATACCTTTAACCAGAAACAGGATCATTCCGTTTATTTTTCAATCTACTTGCTGCATCAGCAGACTAACATCACATGAATCAGGTACCAAGCATACAAAAACCATCTGCATCACAGAGCTCTGCAAACTCTCTTCAATTAACTTGTTTCCTGCAGTTTTATTCTTCCTACCAAAACAGACAACTCGCGTTATGCTGAAGGTTTGCTCACTTACCTTCCCTGTCCATATCACATTGCACACTCACTACTTCCATTTGATGATGTTTTGAATTGCCATCTTGGTTTACGAGCTAAATGCGCTTCAAGCCAATCAGTCCCCTTCTTCCAGATCTTTGATGCTGATTAATGATCAGTGATGCCCGCACAGTGACCTCTGAGGCACTAATCTAGTTACAGATTAGCAATCTGAAAATAAACATTTATCCGTATTTCTTGTTAGTGACAGCCTCCCTCTTCCTGTATAACAGCTCAGGCAGGTTGAATGGCCTCCTGTTGGTCTCTGTAATGTACTCAATGAACTGAATTACTTCATTCGCCATTCCTCCATAGCTCTTTAGAGGGGTAGAATGATATCTTCGCATCTCATTGTAATGATCCTGTGTGGCTGAATGTTGTGGTCTCCTACTCTGTAAAAGCCTCTAGGATGGATTGAGAGACCAACACATGGGATAGGGGTAACAGAATATCTCTGTAATAACATCGAGGTTTGATTGAGGGAATAATACATGGGATAGAGACAGCAGTATATCTCTGTAACAGCGTCGAATGTGGATTGAGGGAGCAACACATGGGGTAGTGGCAGCAGCATATCTCTGTAACAGTCTCGAGGGTGGATTGAGGGAACAATACATGGGGTAGGGACAGCAGCATATCTCTGTAACAGCCTCGAGGGTGGATTGATGGCAAAACACATAGGGTAGGTGCAGCAATTGTCCATTCAGCGGCACCATTCAGAATGCTCATGGCTCATCCGAGTGTGCCTAACCATCCGTCTTCTGTCTGTTCCCAACAAACACTGACTCTTCTGTCCAGCAAAGATTAGTCCAGCTTAGCCTTGAATATCTTCAACAACTGAGTCTTCATTGCTCCCTGAGGATGAGGGCACACAGATAGCACAACACTAAAATTATAGGGACATCCTTATTTCATTGCAGGACCCGTTATTTTAAAACTGTATTAACCTAACATCAAATCACCAACTTCTTTCAGACATAAGAACATAATAATTAGATATAGACATAAACCATACAGCTCTCCAAAGTTGTCCCACATTACCGCTGACACTTTCTAATTAAATATGTGTCAAACCCAGCATCTGTTGCTGTCTAAGGAAGAGAATACCTGTTAGCGAAACACCACACGAGCATTAAAAAAAGGAACAGAATTAGGCCATTCGGCCCATCAAGAATGATATGCCGTTCAATAATTTCTTATATATTCTCCACCCTTCTCCCTACAATCCTTGATCCCCTTATAAATAAAAAAAATCGAATTGTGCCTTAATGACAATAGTGTCTGTGTCTCTGTGTATGCATATGTGTGCATGTGTCCTTGTGCTTGTTATCTGAGTATTTGTGTGTCTATGTCTGACTCTCTGTGTATCTGCCTGTGTATTTCTACTTGTGTTCGCGCCTATTTGTGTGTGACTATATATGCCTCTGTGTGCCTCTACGTGTGTGCATGCCTATTTGCGTGTACGCATTGTGTGTGATAGTATATTGGGGAGTTTACCAATGCTTATGTGCATTTCTATGCCTGTATCTCTGGGAAATGAGGTATGTGTTCTTTTGAGAGAGAAAGAGCCGGGACTGGAACTACCAGTAAGTTTAAATTGAGAATTGCCCTTCCCGGGACATTGCTTCTTATTCGGTTGGTGGAACGTGAATGGCTCTGAATCTCCACATGTCACAGTATTCTCTGGCTTGGGCAGGATCCTTCTATATGATGGGGGGAGGGGGGAGTGAACTAATTTCGGGCACTCCACCTACCAGCTTGGCCCTTTCTATCCTCTTCCAGGAGAAAGGATGGGAGGGAAAGGGTGGGAGGGAGTGAGGGTGGGAGTGGATGTCCCTGCTGTTAGTGCTGGTGCAGTTGGGGGATTGAAGTGGTGAGGTGTCCTCAGGGAGTCTGCCCACAGTGTTGTATCCATGCAGCATTGTTAGTGTTGGGGAGGGGAAGTATTGTGTCGGTGACAGAAAACATGGGGAAGGGAAGGTGCTGAATTCAATAGTGAGAGTGGTAGTGCTTGAGCCATATTTGGAGATAGCGCGTGAGCCTTGTTCTGGGGTAGGTGCTATAACAGATATATAGTGAGTGTGAGGGATCAGAGAGAATACGGTGACTCTTATCCTGGCAGAGCGGGGAGGATATTTATGTTTGTCCTGTATTGCTGAACATTTCTTCAGATCATCTCAGCGTCAAGGAGAACCTCCCTGAACGACTTTTCGAAGTGCATCACTAATAACGCCACAAACCCTGTTCCTCAGATTCCACAGATTCCGTTTGGATGGATCTTACAAATAGCAAAGAGGGGCAAACATTGGTGTGTTATGTATCAAAACCAAAACTGTTGTGCAAATAGTTTGCATCATATGCTCTGGAAATTAGATGTGCAAGGGGAAGCAATGGCTTCGTGTTGTTATCGCTGCACTCTTAAACCAGAGACTCAGGGAATGCTTTGGGGACCTGGGTTCGAAACCTGCCATGGCAAACGGTGGAATTTGAATTCAGTAAGTGTCTGGAATCAAGGGTCTATGATAACCGTGAATGCATTGTCGATTGTTGGAAAAACTCATCTGGTTCACTACTACACGTTTAGCAAGGAGATTTCTATCCTTAGCAGGTCTGGCCTGCGTGTGACTCCAGAACCACAGCAATGTTGTTGAATCTTAACTGTCCTCTGACATGGGCAACAAATGTTGATTATCCAGGAACACCGTCATTCTGTGAATAAATAACAAATAATCGTGGATGCTGCAGTAATAATGATGGTCTCAAGTTTCAGCTAAACTGCGTTAACTGAATGGCTTCTACTGTTGCAAAAAAAAATCCATATGCGTATCAGGTAGGTTGAAGAGTATGTTGTGAACCAAACTGGAGACCATGTTTGTTTGGATTTGGTGTTGTGTGGTCAGGAGGACTAATGACTAATTTTGCTCTGAAGCAGTTTTTGAACAATCGTGACATTACTATGTTGCATTTTTCACAGTGTCTGCATACAATATAGAATGTGTTAACATTCTGGTCAAACATCATGGAAGCCTGGAGACGAGAGGGGCAAGTTCGCTCCAGTGAATTGGGAAAGTACATTATAACATTCAGTGGGAGACAAGCAATGGTTGTTAGAGTCAGAGAGCTCTACAGCACAGACACGGGCCCTTCGGTCCAAGGTGGCCCATTCCGAAAAAAATGTCCATCTACGCTAATCCCATTTCTCTGCCATTGCCCCATATCCTTCTAATCCTTTCCTATCCGTGTATTTGTCCACGTGCCTTTTAAATGTTGTTAATGTGTCCACCTCAACCACTTATATTGGCACCTCATTCCATATGCGTACCATCCTGTGTGTAAAAAAAGCTCCTCCAGTTTCCTTCTATTCTTTCCCCTCTCACTTTAAACTGATACCCTCTAGTCCGTGATTGTTCAACATTCGGAAAAAGGACTGAGTGCATTCACTTTATTCATGCCTCGCATGATCATATCCATTTATATGAGATTCCCCCTCAGTGTCGTACACTCTAAAGTAAAAAGTCCTGGCGAGTCCAACCTCTTCCTTTCACTCAGACCATTGAATCCTTGGCAACAAACTTGTAAATTTCTTCAGAACTCTTTCCAGTTTCATAACATCCTTCCTGTAGCAAAGTGAACATAACTGAACATAATGCTACCAGTATCGGCTGACCAGTGTCCTGTATAACTGCAACATAACTCCCTAACTTCGATATTCAATGCCTTAACTAATGAAGGCCAGTGTGCCAAAAGCCTTCTTCACTACCCTGTATAGCTCTGAATCAACTTGCAGAGACCTGTGCACCTGAATTCCAGGGTCCAACCATTCACCATGAAATTCCGACCTTGATTTGACTTTCGGAAATGAAAGATCTCACTTTTATATATATTAACCTACATTTGGCATTTCTCTGCCCAAGTGCCCAGCTGATCAAGGTCCTGCTGCAATTTGTGAAAAACTTCCTTACTGTCCACTATACCAACATTTTTAGTGTCGTCTACAATCTTAGTAATCATGCCTTATACATTCTAATCGAGACCATTATGCATATGGCAAACAGTAATGGTCCCATCACCGATCCCTGAGGCACTCCATTAGTGACAGGCCTCCAGTCCGACAAGCATCTTTCCACTATTACCATCTGCATCCCATCATCAAGACAATTATGTATCTAATTTGCCAGCTCCCCCTCAATTCTAAGTTATCTTACCTTCTACAGCAGCATACCATGTGGAACGTTATTGATGGCCTTATTGAAATCCGCATAGACTACCTAAACCACCCTGCTTTCGTCAACGTTATGAGCCATGATCTCCATTGCACAAAGCCATGCTGACTGCTCCTAATCAAACCCTGTCTTTCCAAATGCATGTATATCTTCTCTCTCAGAATCGTCTCAAGTGACTTACTTACTACTAGATTTTAGGTTGACTGATCTGTAGTTCCTAGGTTTTTCTTTGTAGCCCTTGTTGAATAAGGGCACAGAATGTGTTACCTTCCTGTCCTCAGGGAACTCACCTGTGACCAGCAATGATGCAAAAATATCAGCCAGGTCCCTCCCAATTTCTTCTCTGACCTCCTGCAGTGTTCTTAGATTTATGTGGTCAAGACCAGGAAATTTACAGAAACACTGAAAATACGTCTATTTCTTTAAGGTAAAAACAACAATGAGTGAGAAAGTGACTTAATGATGGTTAACATAACAAACTAAAGATTATATCAGTCATAGCAAGCGACATCAGAAGAATTCCAGACATTATGGAAACCAGGGAATTCTCATAAATTGACGATCCAGAATAGGAGGCCCATAAAACTGACGAGGAAAACAAAAAGAGAACATACATGTTAACAAACATGAACACGAATACTGCACAAATCTACGATCTATATTTCAAATGAAACAAAATAAAAGCAAGGTTAAATGTGGAAATTTGTCTTGGGAGAGTAAAATTTATTGTGGAGAACAGGGAAAAATGGTCAAGAAATAAACCAGCTAATTTGTATCTGTTTTCATGGAGGAAGATACAGAAAATGTGTAAGAATAGCAAGTGATAATACAGGACTTGTGGAACTAAAGGTAAAGTCAATTTATATCAGTTACAAGCAGCTTTAAGGTATCTGGATTCCGCATTGCTAAGTCAGAGAATCATAGAGATGTACAGCATGGAAACAGACCCTTCGGTCCAACCTGTCCATGCCGACCAGATATCCCAACCCAATCTAGTCCCACCTGCTAGCATCCGGCCCGTATCCCTCCAAACCCTTCCTATTCATATACCCATCCAGATGCCTCTTAAATGTTGTAATTGTACCAGCCTCCACCACTTAACCTGGCAGTTCATTCCATACCTGTACCAGCCTTTGTGAGAGAAAAACTGCCCCATAGGTCTCTTTTATATCATTCCCCTCTTGACCCTAAACCTATGGCCGTCTAGTTCTGGACTCCCCGACCCCAGGGAAAAGACTTTGCCTATTTACCCTATCCATGCCCCTCATAATTTTGTAAACCACTATAAGGTCACCCCTCAGCCTCCGATGCTCCTGGGAAAACAGCCCCAACCTGTTCAGCCTCTCCCTATAGCTAAAATCCTTCAACTCTGGCAATATCCTTGTAAATCATTCCTGAACTCTTTCAAGTTTCACAACATCTTTCCGATAGAAAGGAGAGCAGAATTGCATGCAATATTCCAATAGTGGCCTAACCAATGTCCTGTACAGCCGCAACATACCTCCCAAATCCTGTCCTCAATACTCTGACCAATAAAGGAAAGCATACCAAACTGCTCTTTCACTATCCTATCTGCCTGCGACTCCATTTTCAAGGAGCTATGAACCTGCACTCCAAGGTCTCTTTGTTCAGCAACACTCCTTTGGATCTTACCATTAAGTGGAATAAGTCCTGCTAAGATTTGCTTTTCCAAAATGCAGCACCTCGCATTTATCTGAATTAAACTCCATCTGCCACTTCTCAGCCCATTGACCCATCTGGTCAAGATCCTGTTGTAATCTGATGTAACCTTCTTCGCTTTCCACTACACTCCAATTTTGGGGTCATCTGCAAACTTAATCACTGTCCTCTAATGGTCGCATCCAAATCATTTATGTAAATGACAAAGAGTAGAGGACCCAGCACCGATCCTTGTGTCACTCGACTGGTCACAAGTCTCCAGTCTGAAAAATAACCCTCCACCACTACCCTCTGCCTTCTACCTTTGAGCCAGTTCTGTATCCAAATGGTAAGTTCTCACTGTATTCCGGGAGATCTAACATTGCTAATCCATCTCCCATTGGGAGCCTGGTCGAACGCCTTACTGAAGTCGATATCGATCACATCTACCGCTCTGCGCTCATCAATGCTCTTTGTTACTTCCTCAAAAAAAAATCAAGTTTTTGAAACGTGACTTCCCACGCACAGTCATGTTGATTATCCCATATCAGTCCTTGCCTTACCAAATATATGTAAATCCTGTCCCTGAGGATTCCTTCCAACAACGTGTCCACCACTGACATCAAGCTCACTGGTCTATAGTTCCCTGGCTTGTCCTTACCACCCTTCTGAAACATTGGCATCACGTTAGGTAACCTCCAGTCTTCTGGCACCTCACCTGTGACTATCAATCATACAAATATCTCAACAAGAGGCCCAGCAATCACTTCTCTAGCTTTCCACTGAGTTCTAGGGTACACATGACCAGGTGCTGGGGATTTATCCACCCTTATGCGTTTCAAGACATCCAGCACTCCCTCCTCTGTAATATGGACATTCTGCAAGATGTCACCATCTATTTCCCTACACTCTCTATCTTCCATATCCTTTCCCACGGTGTAAGCTGATGCAAAATACTTATTAAGTTCCTCCTCCATTATCTGTGGCTCCACACAAAGGCCACCTTGCTGATATTTGAGGGGCTTTATTCTCTCTCTAGTTACCCTTTTGTCCTTAATGTATTTGTAAAAACTCTTTGGATTCTCCTTAATTCTATTTGCCAAAGCTATCTCATGTCCCGTTTTTCCCTCCAGAATTCCCTCTTAAGAATACTCCTACTTCCTTTATAGTCTTCTAATTATTCATTCGATATACCCTGTCTATACTTTACATATGCTTCCTTCTTTTTCGTAACGAACCTTGAATTTCTTTCGTCATCCAGCATTCCCCATACCTACCAGACATTCCTTTCACCCTAAAAGGAATATACTTTCTCTGGATTATCGTTATCTCATTTCTGAAGGTTCCAATTTTCCAGCCATCCCTTTACCTGCGAACATCTGCCCCAATCAGCTTTCAAACGTTCTTGCTTAATAACGTCGAAATTCGCCATTCTCCAATTTAGAATTTCAATTTTTAGATCTGGTCTATCCTTTTCAATCATTATTTTAAATCTAGTAGAATTATGGTCGCTGGCCCCAAAGTGGTCCCTGACTTACACCTCAGTCACTTGCCCTGCTTTATTTCCTAAGGGTAAGTCAAATTTTGCACCTTCTCTAGCAGGTACATTCACATACTGAATCAGAAAACAGTCTTGTACACACTTAACAGATTCCTCTCCATCTAAACCCTTGACACTATATCAGTCTATGTTTGGAAAGTTGAAATCCCTTACCATAACTACCCAACTATTCTTACAGATAGCTAAGATCTATGTACAAGTTTGTTTCTCAATTTCCCTCTGACTATTAGGGGATTAAATACAATTCCATTAAATTTCTCATCCCTTTCTTATTTTTCAGTTCCACCCAAATAACTTCACTGGATGTATGACGAAAGAAATGTAATTCATATCAAACTGTCAGAAATAAATCAGCAGTAGAATTGCACTGTGTTTTATATTCCTGTTTATTTTGTAGAGGCCGGAAGCCATTGCACATAAATGGTAGTTAGTAAACATAATTAAAGCATGGTAGATGAATAGCATCTACAAAGGGGTGAAGAGATAGTGTGGAGAGCTGCAGACCAATTAAGTGGTGATCTGAAGGGAAACTATTGGAATCTACGGTATAGGATGTGATATTGGATATTTAGAAATTAACAGCAACATTGGAGAGAGTCATTATTCACTTCTGAATGGGAAATCATAATGATAAACTTCAGAATTGTTTTAAAGATATTTAGAGGAATATATGTAAGTGGAAACATAAAGTTTGTTTTGCCGAAGTATACATGGAAGGACATGTTGAAGCAGTTGCACTGCATTTTGGTGAGATTCTACCTGGAAGACTGTGTACAGTATTGGTGACCCAATCTGAGAAAGAATAGATTGTCCACAGAGAAAGTGCAATGGACATTCTCCAGATTCGTCCCTCAGATGGTGAGATTGCCTGATGAGGAAACGCAGCTTGTGTTCTCTGCAATTCCAAACAATGAAAGATGATCGCAGTGAAATTTAGAAAATTCACTAAATGTGTGACAAATTGGAAATAATCAAAATGTTTCTCTGGCCGTCTACTCTACATTTAATGTAAATAATGGCAGGATAAGGCACAGGTCATTTAAAACTGCAATAAGGGGACTGACTAACACAGGGGCATGGAAACCTCATGGCAGGGCAAGGTTAAAGAGAACTCCAGATATTCTATCCGTATGTCAATTGCAACAGAATAATCAGGCAACAGGTAGGACCTATTAGTGACTTCCAAGTTGCATCCGAATCAACTTAGTGTTAGGAGACAGAGAGTAGTGGTAGAAAGCTGCCTGTGTGACTGGAGGCCAGTATCCAATGGTGAACTACAGAAATCAGTGCTGTGTCCCTTATTATTTATGATATGGAGGTGCTGATGTTGGACTGGGGTAGACAAAGTTAGAAATCACAGAACACTGGATTATGGTCGAGCACATTTATTCGGAGGCACGAGCTTTCAAAGCACACAACCAGTTGATGAAGAATCAGCGCTTCAAAAGCTAGTGCCTCCGAATAGACCTGTTGGAGTATCATCTGTTGTGTGATCTTTAACCTTATTATTTGTGGTCATCATAGATGATCCCATTGTGGATACGGAAGAGAAGGTGGGAAGAGTTTGATAAATCAGTTTGCGTTTGACACAAAGATTGGCGGGTTGGTTACAGCAAGATACAGATAGAATGGTTAGATAGGTGGATCAATGGTAGATCGAATGTAACCCTGATAAATATGAGGTGTTGCACTTTTGAAGAAGGAACCAGACAGGGGACGGCTCAATGAATGGCAGCAGACTAGGAAGTTCAGAGGTTGCTTCTCCACACATCCTTGAATGTGGTGAAACAGATTGGTGCACTAGTTGAGAAAGCATAGGGGATCATAAACAAGGCCTTTGTTCATCGAGGCACAGATTAAAAGAGCAATGCAGAACTTTGGTTAGGCCAAGGTGGCATACTGTGTACAGTTCTGGGAATCACGTTGCATGAAGTTTGTTATTGCTCTGGAGGGGTGCAGAGGAGGTTCACCAGGATGTTGCCTCAGATGGAGTTGATTAGCTCGGGTTGTTTACTTTGGAGCAGAGAAGGATGAGGGGGATGTGATTCAGAAGGATTAGATTCCGAGGTTAAAATTCACACAACACCAGGTTATAGTCAAACAGGTTTAATTGGAAGCACACTAGCTTTCGGAGTGACGTTACTTCATCAGGTGATAGTGGAGCAGATGGGACGAACCCCATGAAATATCAATAACAATCAAAAATTATAGTTAGTCTAACACGCACACGAGCACAGTCTAATTAAATCTTTAAATCACATGCTGTAATTAAATAGTACAGTAAAAGGAACACTTTCACACGACTGTCACTGACTACAGCAGTATACCTTTCACCACAGACTTTTCCAGAAAGTGCGCGGGGCTGACCGACCACGTGACGCAGACACGGGATTCCAGTTCTCCCCAAGATTCTTCCCCTGTTTGAAATAAAGTTCCTTCTAAATTTAGACTGCAGTTCAAAGTTTCAGGCTAAGGTTCAAGGTTTGCAGATCTGATTACATTCCTGTTATAGCTGAACATACTGAGGGTGCATTTTGGAGACAGAGGATCGAGAGGCTGGGTTTTGCTGTTCAGCGGGTGCCAGAGATGGAATCACGTCATAGTGAACAGGAGCTTGCGTTAAAAAAAAAGCGTCACAATTCACGAATTGTGTTGCAGTCAAATCGTGCACAGGGCTATTCCGTTACTTGGGATGGGGATAGTTGTGGAGTCATCTCCTCCACTAGGTTGTTTACAGGTCCATCGACATTCATGCCTGAATGTGGCAGGACTGCCTGTATATTGAATGGAGGAGCAAAATTAATTGACTGAAGGAATTACGGCAGTTCTTATTTTATTTTTCCCTGTGTTTAAACCTACTAAGTGACATGAACACTGTGTGGGGAAACTGCATTGAGGATATTTTCTCTATGAACCAGAATGGCAAAGGCTCAATGTGTCTAATGGCCTCCTCCTTTCCCGATGTTTCTGTGCAGTCTGTGGAAAGGCTCTGTAGCTGTTGTCACAAGCTCTCAAATATTAGGAAGGCAGCGACAAGACTGTGTTTCCGGTTCTCTTTTCCAAAACCAAACTTGTTGCCGGTTGTTCTATCTGGTTTTATCTTTTAAGCCCTCGGAGCAGTTTGATTTAATTGAGTGCCTTGCTTGGCCATTTCAGAGACCATTGAAAAGTTTATCACATGTCGGTGTGTCTGGAGTCTTTTAGACTAGACGAGGAAAGCACGGGAGATTCACTTCCTGAAAGTACATTGGGGAAGCAAGTTGCTGTTTACAATGGACATTGGCTTCAAGGTCACTATTGTGACACCAGATTTTACATCTCGATGTGTTATTAACTGTTTTTAACTTCCACCAGCTGCCAGAGCATTAGCCTGCTTTGGATTAGTAATCCAGTGATATTTCCACAACAGCACCATCGCCACATGGGGCCCCATCGGAAACCACACTGAGCAGGTTATTTCTTTATTTCTTGACAGCTCTGTCTAATAGAAATCCACCAATTTGACTATCGTGATGGCACTGAGGGCGTGGACAATGGTCAGATCGTACTTATTCTCTTCTTTGGGGTCTGGAGAGATTTAAATAATTTTTCACATTACCAGGCAAATGTCAGAGTTGGAGCTGGAATGAAACAGCTTCCCCGGCACACGGCTTGTTGTGCAGCACAAGTGTTCATTCCTATTGCAGGAATGAGGTCAGGGCCCATTGAGTTTGCCATATCTACTGTGTTCAGCTGTTTCTTCATGTCACGTGCAGGCAGTCGAATTGGCTGAAGACTGATCTGAGATTCTGTGGGCATCATGGCGAGGGTGAGGTGGATCATCGAATCAACGCTTCTGGCTGAGAATGGTCCAGATGATGCATACTTGTTTTTTACACTGGCGTACTTGAGATGGGGATATTTGTGGAGTCCTCCACTCCACTAAGTTGTTTCCTGGTCCATCGACATTTGTGCCTGAATGTGGCAGGACTGCAAAGTGCAGATCTGATCTGTTCGTTTTGCTAAACTTCTCTCTCTTGATCAATTGTTAGTTCTGCTAGTTAGAAAGTAACCGGTCAAGTACCATAGCTTTAATGGGCTGTCATCAGGGATAGGTACTCATGGATCTGACCCTTGCATGTTCACCCACACTCTTCACTGAACCATACATCACCTTGATGGTAATGGTAGACTGATGGATTATCCCGGGGAAACAAAAGTTACTGATTGTGATTGAATACAACACTGCTTCTGCTGCTGCTGTGGTCTACAGCATCAGATGATAACCCAGTCTGAGCTGCAAAATCTGCAATTCAATTCTACTGACTGTCACCCCAGTTCACACCGAGACCCATTCACCCATCAGCCCTGTACTCAGTGATCTAATCTGGTTTCTGATGTGGTAACACTTCCATTTTCATATTCACATTCTGCTCAGAGTCTCTCCCACGTGTCGCTCCTCCAATTTGTTGCATTAATATAATAATATAACATATTCATCTGAATCGTTTCCTTTCCTATAATGCCTTCACCTGTGTTTGAAGTGAATGTGTTTCCATCTGTTTCTCTCCCTGACCCTGATTAAGACATTTGTCGGGTCAGTGAGGCCAGCTGTATGCAGTTTCAGTGACAATGAATGTGTGCACATGGTGTGATCGTTCACTTCCCAGTGTGTGGTAACACGTGTTGTACAGGGCGTTTGGGCAGTTTTGACACACGTCTTTGGAACTAGTTCAAAAAAGAGAAATTGTTGAAGAAAATTAACAGGTCTGACAGCACCTTGTGGAGTGAAAGCAGAGTTAATCTTTCAAGTTCAGTGACCCTTCTATAAAGCTCCCAGATTCTCCAGAAGTCTGTGCAATTTTATTTCTAATATCCACAGTTATTTGTTTAATTGAAAATTTGTGCTGTGCCTGTTCATTTCTGGAGAAACTCAGCAGGTCTCATTGCATCTGCAGATATAGAGAAACAGAGTTAGCGTTTCAAGTCCAATGTGACACTTCTTCAGAAGTGAAAAGGGTTGGAAAATGGTCTATTTAATCCCTTAACAGAGTTGGGGGGTGGGTGGCAGGCAAAAAAAAAGTGTGTGGCAAAAGGAAAACAGGCTTTTAGCAGTGGTGAACCAGAAGATGATGCAAAAAGGATTGAAATTAAGATGTGAATGGGGGGAAAGGCATCTGTGTATAGAGTGCAAGATAAAGAGGATACAATCACACAAGGTCATAGGGAAACCAGGAAGGAGAATGATGACCATGTGGTATTATATAGAGCTGGCCAGTGATACATTTTCACTCTAGAGATCATCACCCCCTTCAGACAAAGGAATTCAGGTGTTTGGCTTCTTATTGGCGCTCGTAAGAGTTTCATGCTGTCTGAGTGTTGCAACATGGAGAAAATAAATAACAGTATTAAGTTTGGGGCTGAGTGTTGTTTACCTGTCATTTTTAATGTTGTTTCGAATTTGCAGTGCTTATTATTAAATCCATGTTCTTGAAGTTAGAATCAGATGGAGTGTAGGAGATTGAGGAATGACATTATAGAAGTTTATAAAATCATCGGAGGTCTGGATAGGGTGAATAACCAAGATACTTCCTACAGGGTAGGGGAGTTCATAGTTATAAGTTAAAATGGGGAAGATTTAAAGGGACAAATGTGCAGCTTTTTCACGCAGAGGGTGGTGTGTGCATGGAATGAGCTGCCAGAGGAAGTGTGGTATATGTAAGTACATCTACATTTGGACAAACATATGAATGGGAAATGTTTAGAGGCATATTTAACAAATGCAAGCAGAGGTGTCTACGTTTGTTTGGAATACCTGGCCAGCATGGACAAGTTGGGCCAAAGGTCTGTTTGTGCACGATATGGCTGTATGAATCCATAAATCGAGGAAAAGTGAAGAAAAGATATTATTTAAGTAAATTGGTAAGAAACATAGAAACATGCATCTCGAGCGTTTCCGAGTGTTAATAAAGAAGTTCAAGATGAGTGTGCGACTTTTGGAGAAATGACGTCTGGAAAGTATGTTTAGGATATTTGGAGGGTGTGACTGGGCAACTGGCTACTGGGAACAGGCAGATCATTTGCACCAGTAGTTTGCAACATTCCCCACAGGGAAAGGCACTGTAGGCATTTCAATGATATAAACAAAATGGTAATAGGAGGGAAATGTTTCTAACACAAGGAACCGGTTGTTAACAGACAGATAACAATAAGGATAGACAGGTCAGCGGTCATTCATAGCTGGATTAAAAAGACGTGTTCACAGAGTGACTGGTGGCACTGTGAAATATTCTATAACTCTCTGGATTTTTCCAGCGAAACTGGAGACCCTCTGATGTGGTGCTTGTCTTCAAGAAAGTACTGAGACAGAAGGCAGGAACCATTTAGCCTAACCACTATTGCTGGGAATCTGCGAGAGTCTGTTATTAAGGAAGGAATTGCAGGGCATTTAGAAAAGCTTCTCAAGAGTAGGCATGGTCTTGTGAAACGGGAACAATATTTTGTCTGTAAAATCAAGCAAACATTTTTTGGAGATCCCTGGGAATGTAACAAGCAGACTTGGTAAAGGGGAACTATTAGATCCGAGGCTTTCCAGAGAGTTTCCACAAGGTATCACAAAATAAAGGTTCTTGCATAAGACAGGAGCTCATAGTATGATGGATACGGTATTAGCATGGGATGATGATTGATTAACACTTAGAAATCGGAGAGTCAGGAGTACTGGATCTTTATGATAAAATGTATCTACTGGTATACCACGAATATTAGTCCGATGGTATCGGTTATTTACAATCTACACTGATAGCCTGACGGCGGGAGCTGAGTGCAATAGAACATCTGAGTTTGTGGATGACACTGAGAACTAAAAGGCAGGCCGTTATTAAACGAAAAGGACTCGCAAAAAGGGAACAGCGTGAAGGGATTAGCGTGTTCCTGTGTTTGAAAGATAAAGTCAGCTTGCTGATGCAGCAAGTAACTAGTTTGGTACATTCGGCGGGTTGCTGGGACGAAAGGGTTGAATTATTGAGAATATCTAAAATGGTGAAATGATTACCATTGTGGTTGAAATGAATGAGGGTGATATCACTGAAATGTGCAAGATACAGAGGAGGCTTGACATGGTCGATTTTGGAAATATGGTTCCACACTAGGGCAGAGTCTCGAACTCGGGGACATAGACACAGAATAAGTGATATCGATTTCAAACTGAGATGCAAAGAAAGTCTTCTTTCAGAAAGTAGTGAATGGCTTAAATTCCCTAACCCAGACAGTTGTGGGGGCTGGGTCACTGAATGTGTTTACCGACAGGGTAGATTGGCTTTTGACACATCAACGAGGTGAGGGAAACAAGGGGTTAGCAGGAAAGTTGAGTTGAGCTGTGGGGTGTGTCAGCAATGTTCTTATTGAATGACAGGGCACACTTGAGGGGCCGAATAGCCTGCTCCTGATCCTATTTATTATGTTCCCATGTTATTCCTTTCAAAAGTAGCTGTTTGTTTTCCTGGAATGTATAATGTTGTAAAAATGGAGAGCAGAGGATTTGTCTGAGTTAACACTGGATAGGATATGTGGGCTGTATTCACAGTGAATCTGGGTCTGTAACATGACTCACTTCTGGATCAGAAGAGGGAAAGACTGGAAAGAGAGATTGGGGTGGGGTCACTTCCTGTCCACACTGGATTTTCCAAGTACATTTCCGAAACTACACCTAACAATTGGAGTGGTCTTGGTCTGCCCCTGTGTAACAGGTGTGAAGGGCTGAATGGAACATCAGAACACAGGACGGAGGGACACGAGGCGGTCATTCGGCCCTTTGACACAATTTCACCAGTAGATAAGATCGTGGCTCATCTCATTGTGGTCCCAGCTACACTTTTGTCTCCATGCACCATTATCTATGATTCACCTGGACGAAGTCAAGCTCGCCTAAATATAAAGTTTCATCCATCACAAACCTCTGGGAAGAGAATTCCCACTTGAATGAAATCCCACTTTGTGAATTTCTCTTCATTCCTGTTCTGACTGAGGTTGCAGGGTGCCACTGTTTCCTTTTCTCGTCCCACTCCTCCACTGCTCACACCAAACTTTAAACGTAACCAGCTTGGTGAAAAGGTCGATAATAAAGATCTCAGTCAGAGTCAGATTCAGTGATAGGAACAGGTCAGGCAGATTTCTTTAGTCAGCCACACGCAATAGAACTAACAGAGGAGCATGGTAGACATGTGGTTCATACTGCTGACTCACATCATCAAGGAGCTGACCTCAATTCCAACCTCACACAACTCTCCGTGTGGAGTTTGACTATTCTCCCCATGTCTGTGTAGATGTCTTCCCCGTGCTCCAGTTTCCTCCCAAAATCCAAACATGTGCAGCCTAGGGTGGATTGGGCAGGCCAGATTGCCCATAGTGTCCAGGGATGTGTGGGTCAGTCATTGAAAATATAAGATTACATGTATCCATAAGAAGGGCTGTCCCGGCAGGCCCATTGTGTCAGCATGCTCCTGCCCCACTGTAATTATTTCCTCCTACTTTGATTCCATCCTTACTCCTCTGGTTCACCCCCTCACCAACTACATCCAGGGTTCCTCTGATGCCCTGCGACACAATGATAGCTGTCAATTCGCACGCCCTAACCACCTTCTATTCACCATGGATCTGCAAACTCTTTACGCCACCATCCCACAACAAGTTGGCTTGAAAGCTCTTCGCTTCTTTCTCGAAAAGAGACCCAAACAATTTCCATCCACTACCACTCTTCTCTGCCTTGCTGAACTTGTTCTCTCTCTCAACAAATTCTCCTTCAACTCATCCCATTTTATCCAAATCAAAGGTGTAGCAATGGATACCCAAATGGGTCCTAACTATGCCTGCCTTTTCATGGGGTATGTGGAACATTTCTTGTTCCAGGTCTACCCAGGTCCCCTCCTCAACTGCTTTACCGGTACATCGATGACTATTTCGGTGTGGCTTCATGATCTCGTCCTGACCTATAAAAACCCATAAACTTCGCTTCCAGTTTCGGTCCCTCCATCACCTTTATCTGGTCCATCTCTGATACTTGCCTTACTTTCAGTGTCGTTTCTGTCCACATTTCCGACAATAGTCGATCCACTAATATCCATTACAAGCCCACTGACTCCCACAGCTAGCTGGACTACAGCTCTTCTCACCCTACATCCTTTAAAGACACAATTCCTTTCTCTCAGCGTCTTCACGTCCGCCGCATTTGTTCCGATGAGGCCACTTTCCAAAATGGTGATCTTAATATTTGTTTTTTATTCTCCAACCGTGGCTTCCCACCTACAGTTGCTGACAGTGCTATCGACAGTGTGCAGTACATCTCCTACGCCAGGACCCTCACCCCCTCGCTCCCCTCCCAGAACAACGATAGGGTCCCTCTTGTTTTCACCTTTCACCCCAACAGCCCTCACATGCAAAGAATAATCCTTCGCCATTTTCACAAAATCGAGCACAACGCCATCAAACCATATCTTCCCTTCCCTCCCCTGTCTGCATTCCACAGAGATCGTTCCCTCCGGGACAACCTAGTCCACTCTTCCATCGGACCTAACTCCTCTCCCATCACACACGACACCTTCCCATGCAATCGCAGAAGGTGCAACACCTGCCCCTTAACCTCTTTCATGCTCACCATCAACTGCCCCAAATATTCATTGCAGATTAAGCAGCGTTTCACTTGTACCTCTTTCAATTTGGTCTATTGTATTCGTTGCTCCCAATGTGGTCTCCTCTATATCGGAGAGACAAAACGCCGATTGGGTGATCGCTTTGCTGAGCACCTTCGGTCTGTATGCAATCAGGTCCTGGACCTTCCTGCGGGTTGCCAATTCAGCACACAATCCTGCTCCCATGCCCCCATGTCTGACCTTGGCCTGCTACAATGTTCCAGTGAAGCTTAACCCAAACTGAAGGAATAGCATCTCATCTTCCGACGAGGCAACTTACAGCCTGCTGGTCTCAACATTGGATTCAACAACTTCAGGTGATTATCCAGTCTCGACTCCTTTGTTTTCATTCTGCTCCATAATTTTATTTCATCTTTTTATTTTTTTCACTGTTCTTTCCTTCTTATTTCTTGGTTGTCTCTCTTTCTCTGTCTCCCCACTCTCTCATCACATTTTTCCACACCTCTTCGCCCATTGCTACCCTTCTCCCGTGTTTTCCATTTTGCCTCTGCTTCACTCATACCCCAATCCCCAACACAATTTGTCACATTGCCCTGGCTTCATCCTTGGTCATTCATAGCTGCTAACCTCCCTATAATCTCTCTATGCACTGTCGTTATCACGTCGTTATTGCTACCTTTGCTTCTGGAGCCATGACTCACCTTCTCTTAGCCTTGTATAAATAACTCCCTATTTCTCCTTTTTTTTTAGCTTTGACAAAAGGTCAGTTAGATTCGAAACGTCAGCTCTTCTCCCTCTTTAGTGATGCTGCCAGACCTGTTGAGATTTCCCAGCATTTCCTCTTTTAGTTTCTCTCCCTTCCTGGCTGTCTCCTGAAACAGTATCCAGGTAACTCTCTACCTCCCTGATGTCTCACAATGTTTGAAGCTCAGACTCCAGCCTTTCAACTCTGACCTGGAGTTATTCCAGCAACCAACATTTCCTGCAGACATGGTCACATGAATCTACAACAGTGTCTACCAGCTCCCACATGATGCATACACAGCGCATCACTCGACACATCATTCTTATTTTATTTAGCTAGTTCTGATTTCTTTTAAAAATTGACTGTTTTTCTATTTATGCTTATGCAAGTTGTAAACAATAAAGTCACAGAGTCAACTAAATGTACAACATGGAAATAGACTCTGTTCCAACTCATCCATGCTGATCAGATATCCCAACCGAATCTCGTCCCACCTGCCAGCACCCGGCCCATATCCCTCCACACTCTCCAGATACCATCGAAATGTTGCAGTTATACCAGCCTCCACCACTTCCACTGGCTGCTCATTCCATACACGTACCACCCTCTGCGTGAAAACGTTGCCCCGAGGTCTCTTTTTATATCTTTCCCCTCTCACCTTAAACCTACGCCCTCCAGTTCTGGACTGTCCACCTCAGGGAAATGATTTTGTCTATTTATCCAATCCGTTCCCCTTATAATTTTACAAACATTTATAATGTCACCGCTCAGCCTCTGACACTCCAGGGAAAACAGCCCGAGTCTTTCAACCTCTCCTTATAGCGCAAATCCTCCAAACCTGGCAACATCCTTGTAAATCTTTTCTGACTCGTTTCAAGTTTCACAACATCTTTCCGATAAGAAGGAGTCCCTAAATGCACGCAATATTCCACCGGTGGCCTAACCAATGTCCTATACAACCGCAACATGACCTCCCAACTCCTATATTCAATGCTCTGACCAATAAAGGAAAGCATACCAAACACTTCCTTCATTGTCCTATTTGCATTTGACTCCACTTTCAAGGAGATATGAACCTGCACTCCAAGGTCTTTTTATTCAGCAATACTCCCGAGGACCTTGCCATTAAGGAAATGTGTCCTGCCAAGATTTGCTTTCCCAAATGCAGCATCTCACATTTATCTAAATTAAAATCCACCTGCCACGTCTCATCCCATTGGTTCATTTGATCATGATCCTCTTGCAATCTGAGGTAACCTTCTCTGTCCACTACATTTTGTTGTCATCAGCAAACTTACTAACTGTATCTCTTATGCTCACATCCAAATGCCTTAACAAAATTCAATTTAATGCAGATTGATTTTTAGCAGAGTCCCTATGAGTTAATCAAATCACAGATCTGGTCAAACCTGCTCATTACCTTCTGAAAGATTTCTGACAGAAATGTCACGCAGGACCGCTCCTTGATGAAACCATGCAGACTCAGCCCTATTTTACCATACACCTGCAACTACTCTGCAATCACATTATTAATAATGAACTCTAAAACTTACTAATGTCCGATGTCAGGCTAACTGGCCTATGATTTCTTGTCTTTTGCCTTCCTTCTTTCCTTTCACACAGATTTTGTATTGTACATTTTACAGTTCTCTGGGACTCTCGCTGACGACAGTTATATCTGAAAATTCACCACCAGAGCCTCCACAATTTCCTACGCTATTTCCTTCAGAACGTTGGGTTGTTATCCTGCAGCCTGTGTAATTTATCAATCTTCAAACGTTGCAGCTTCCCCAGTACGTTCTCTCAGCGTCGATCACTACACTCAACTTTTGCCCTTGACCCTCTTGAAAGTTTGGAATGTTCCTAGAGTCTATCATTGTGACAACTGATGCAAAGAACCTGTTCAGTTCATCCTCCATTTCTTTGTCCTCCATTTCTCAGTAGCCAGCCTCATTTTCTTGTTCTCGAATGTTCACTTTTGCCTCTAGTCTTTTTATGTATCTTAGCAAAACCCCCGCAGTCTTCTGTTCTAGGGCGAGCTAGCTTACATGTTTCAGTTCACCACTTTATTGTTTTATTTAATTGTCCTCTGCTGTTATATAAAGGCTCCCAGGCTTACACAGACTGAGTGAGAGTATTCCAGTGAATTGACTGATGCAAGTAAGCATGTAAATATAATAAACGTGTTGTCCATCATTGGGTGGCACAGTTGCACAACACCGCGGCCTCTGAGTGCCAGGGACTTGGGTTCAATTCCAATCTGTGGCGTTTGTGCGATCTCCCCGTGTGTGCATTGGAAGCATTCACTTTGAATCCAGGTCTACAACATGACCAATAAATGGAACCAGGGGAACATCTGTAAAGAGAGAGGAGGGGACTATTTCACAATGACACCCACTCTTTTCGCAAGAACGTTTTCCAACCCACACCAAATCATGTCTGACTGTATTCATGGGCTGAATGGTAACCACGGTTCCAGTACACCAGGCAGTAGGAGCAAGTGGTATCCAACTGCTCTCGAGTAGCAGATTGAGGGACTGAATGGAATGGGACAAAGTCGAACTGAGAAACTGGTGTGGGTCCCTGCCCCACCAGGAACTAAGATTGTGTCTGATCAGATTGCGGTTCCAGTCCCACATTCCCAACTGCAGATCATTATCTTTGAGTCACTTTCCCATCAAATATTCAACTAACACGTCTTTGAGTAAATGCAAACACACAGGTACTACAAACCTGTGGGCAGAGAATTCCCACTCAATGGCCTTTTGAGAATTCCTCCTTATCCCTGTTCCTACCAACGTTTGAGAGTCATTGTTTCTGTTTCTAGTCCAATTCCTCCAGAGGTCACGACAAATTATCAGTGCAACTCAGTGTGTGATATTGTAAATGATATCCGTCTCAGACTGGGTCGTGTGCAGCATTAGGGACAAAGTCAGATAGGTTTTCTTAAATTTTAAAATAATCTAACCTAAAACAAAAGCAACGTTACTCGAATTATGATGGATGCATAAATGATATACAATTTGGACTTGACAATATGTACATCAACATTTATTTTCTATAAATCTGAGACGTAGAAACATGCACAGAAAAAAACACACCCGTACACCTAGACGCACACACACATACACACACACGTACACACACGTCTGAAGGCAGAACAGAAAAAAAATGATACTTTGCAGAATATTAGTTTGGAAGAGCTTTGTCCAAACAACTGTTAATTTCATGACAAAATTAAAATTGAAAATGTTTCAATTGTTATTCTGCCTCTGAAGCTATTCGGCCTCACAGAAGCTGCTAGCGCTGGGCTTTCTCCTCTAACAGTTGGATTTGGCTGAATCCCCTTTGCTGCAGTCAGTGGAGAGATCCCAATGAATCCTCAGCAGGAACCCTCAGAAAGTGCTAAAGATGTTTGATTGGTTTTCAGCTCTCATATGTTGCTGTCGAGAAGTACAAGTCGAGATAGAGCAATGATCGTTTGCTTCTATGACAGGTTACATTTTCTCCCTCTCTAATCAGAAACCTGCAATAATGTGACCTGAACACCAACCTGGACTATGTCAGGTCTGGTTGAACATTCCCCTGATGACATGGCTCCATCCCTGTTATCTGCTCCATTTTGAAATGATTTGTTATTTATAATTTGAAGGCATGTTTATATGTGTCTACCTAATTTTTGAACAAAAAAATTATGTCTTCTAAATCCCTGTATTAAAATGAGTATGTTGTTTTCTAAAACTAAATCCTTAGTTCTATTCTCTCATCCATTAGCTACGCACCAATAAACTGTCCTCACGCGCTTATATGATTCAATATGAACATCTCTCAATCTCAAGCGTGAAGTGTTCTGACCTTGTAGAGGCCATGAGGGGCATGGAGGCGGGGAACAGCCAAGATTATTTTCCAAGGCCGGAGGAGTCCAAACCAGAGGGTACAGATTAAAGGTGGGAAGGGCAAGATTATAAAGATACCTGAAGGGTTAATTTTTTATGCAGTGGGTAATGTGTGTATGGAATGAGCTGGCAGCGTAAGTGGTGGAGGGTAGTACAATAACAACATTTAAGAGACAATGAATGGTGTATGAATAAGAAGGGTTTATAGCACTATAGTCTAATGTTGGCAAATGGTACTACATCAGAGTGGAATATCTAGTCGGTGCAGATCAGTCTATTTTCGTGCTGTATGACATATGATTCCATCTGGCCTTCATTCTAGCAAAGAGTAAAGTGAAACATCTGTAAAAAGCTTCTAAAACAATTGCATATGTTTCTTTCAGTTTAGGATTTCATTACTGCACACAATATATCCGATGTAGTCTCAGCATTGTCTTGTACACATGCACTAAACATCCCAATGATTATACCAAATAGCCTTTGCATGAAGCAACATCATTCGCTGCACTTTCCTAATCACTTGCGGAATCTGCTGACTAGCTTTATGTGGCTCATGTACCAGGACGTCCAAATCCCTCTGTATAATGAGCTCATCGATGTTTCTCCATTTAAGCAGATTACTGTTATTTTATCTTTTTAACACAACACTGACTTCCGTTACACCACATTATACTGTTTTCTGCCAAAGATTTGCTCACTAACGTCCTCTGTCTGTGTCCCATTGCAGAGCCTCCATGTCCAGTTAAATGACTATCTGGGTGAATGAGCTAATTGAGCTCCAAGCCAATCAGTCCTCTAATCCACGTCATTGGTATAGATTGTAAATAGTTGATAATCTCACTCTGATCCCTGAGACACTCCACCAAGTTACAACTTTACAAACTGAAAATAATCATCTACCCCGAATGTTTAGACCCAGATAGTTAACCAGGTTTCCCTGTTGCTGGGCAGAAGGCTGGAAAGGTTGGATGGCCTCATTTTACATTGTGCAATGTACTTAGCGGGCTGCATGACTTCATATTCCTGCATAACTCCTTCGAGGGCAGAATGGTCTCCTCCTGTCTCATTATCATGATGCCTACTCGCTGAATGAGATAGAACATAGAACATAAACATAGAAAAATAGAGCGCAGTACAGGCCCTTCAGCCCTCGATGTTGCGCCGACCAAAGCCTACCTAACCTACACTAGCCCAATAACCTCCACATGCTTATCCAATGCCCGCTTAAATGACCATAAAGAGGGAGAGTCCACCACTGCTCCTGGCAGGGCATTCCATGAACTCACAACCCGCTGAGTAAAGAATCTACCCCTAACATCTGTCCTATACCTACCACCCCTTAATTTAAAGCTGTGTCTCCTAGTAACAGCTGACTCCATTAGCGGAAAAAGGTTCTCACTGTCAACCTATCTAAACCCCTAATCACCTTATACACCTCTATCAAATCTCCCCTAGACCTTCTTTTCTCCAATGAGAACAGCCCAAGTGCCTCAGCCTTTCCTCATAAGATCTTGCTACCATGCAAGGCAACATCCTGGTAAACCTCCTCTGCACTCGTTCCAAATCCTGGACGTCCTTCCTATAGTATGGCGACCAAAACTGCACACAATACTCCAGATGAGGCCGCACCAGAGTCTTATACAACTGCAACATGACCTCAGGACTCCGGAACTCATTTCCTCCACCAATAAAGACCAGTACAACATACGCCTTCTTCACAGCACTATTTATCTGGGTGGAAACTTTCAGAGATCTGTGTACATGGACACCAAGATCCCTCTGCTCATCCACACTACCAAGTAGCCTACCATTAGCCCAGTAATCCATCTTCTTGTTACTCCTACCAAAGTGAATGACTTCACACTTAGCTACATTGAACTCCATTTGCCACTTTCTGCCCAGCTCTGCAACTTATCTATATCCCGCTGTAACCTGCCACATTCTTCTTCGCTGTCCACAACTCCACCGACTTTCGTGTCATCCGCAAACTTGCTCACCCAGCTTTCAAGCCCCTCCTCTAGGTCATTTATAAAAATGACAAACAGCAATGGTCCCAAAACAGATCCTTGTGGAACACCGCTAGTAACTGCACTCCAAGAAGAACCTATACCATCAACTACTACCCTCTGTCTCCTTCCAGCCAGCCAATTCCTAATCCAAACCTCTAATGCACCCTCAATGCCATACCTCCGTAGTTTTTGCATTAGCCTACCATGGGTACCTTATCGAACGCCTTGCTAAAATCCATATACACCACATCTACTGCTTTACCCTCGTCCACTTCCTTGGTCACCTTCTCAAAGAACTTAATAAGGTTTGTGAGGCACGACCTGCCCTTCACAAAACCATGCTGACTATCCTTGATCACATTATTCCTATCCAGATGTTCATAACTCCTATCCCTTACAATTCTCTCTAAGACTTTGCCCACAACAGAAGTGAGACTCACTGGCCTATAGTTACTATGGCTATCCCTACTCCCCTTCTTGAACAAGGGGAACACATTCGCTACCCTCCAGTCTTCTGGCACTATTCAATGACAATGACGACATAAAAATCAAGGCCAATGGCTCCGCTATCTCCTCCCTAGCTTCTCAGAGGATCCTAGGATAAATGCCATCAGTCCAGGGGCCTTATCTATTTTCATCCTTTCCAGTATTCTACAGACCTCTTCCCTACATACCTCAAGGTCATCCATTCTAATCACTTGTGACTCAATATTCACATCAGCAACAGTGTCCTGTTCCTGAGTGAATACTGACGAAAAGTATTGATTTAGTGTCTCTCCAATCTCCTCCGCCTCCACGCACAACTTCCCACTACTATCCTTGACTGGACCGATACCTATCCTAGTCATCTTTTTATTCCTGACATACCTATAGAAAGCCATTGGGTTTTCCCTAATCCTACTAACTAAGGACTTTTCATGTCCCCTTCTCCATGCTATTAGCTCTCTCTTCAGATCCTTCCTGGCTACCTTATAACTCTCAATCGCCCCAACTGAACCTTCACGTCTCATCTTTACATAGGCCACCCTCTTCCCTTTCACAAGGGATTCCAATTCCTTATTAAACCACGGCTCCCTCACAAGACCCTTTACTCCCTGCCTGACTGGTACATACTTATCAAGGACACGCATTAGCTGTTCCTTGAACAAAGTCCACATATCATTTGTGTTCTTCCCTTGAAGCCTATTTTTCCAATCCACGCATCCTAAGTCATGCCTCACCGCATCATAATTTCCCTGCCCTCAGCTATAACTCTTGCCCTGCAGTGCACACTTATCCCTCTCCATCACTAGAGTAAAAGTCACCGAGTTGTGGTCACTGTCCCCGAAGTGCTCGCCTACCTCCAAGTCTAACACCTGGCCTGGTTCATTATCTAGAACCAAATCCAGTATAGCCTCACCTCTTGTTGGCCTGTCCACATATTTTGTCAGGAAACCCTCCTGCACACTTTGGACAAACATCGACCCATCTAACGAACTCGAGCTATAGCTTTCCCAGTCAATATCTGTGAAGTTAAAGTCCCCCATAACAACCACCCTGCTACTTTCACTCTTCTCCTGAATCATCCTCGCAATACTTTCCTCTACTTCTCTCTGACTACTAGGAGGCCTGTAGAAAACTCCTAACAGAGTGACCTCACCGTTCCTACTTCTAACCTCAGCCCAAACTACCTCAGATGGCAAGTCTCCCTCCACTGTCCTTTCCACCACTGTAATACTATCCTTGACAAGCAATGCCACACCTCCCCTCTTTTACCCCCATCTCTGACCTTGTTAAAACATTTTAACCCTGGAACCTGCAACAACCATTCCTGTCCCTGTTCTACCCACGTCTCTGTAATGGCCACAACATCGAAGTCCCAGGTACCAACCCACGCTGCAAGTTCACTTAGCTTATTTCTTATACTTCTGGCATTGAAGTATACAAACTTCAAGTAACCTTCCTGTTTACAGGCACCCTCCTTCGAGATCGATGCCTTGTTCCTAACCTCCTTACACTCAAAGTCCTGTACCCTAAAGCGACAGTCCAGTTTCCCATGCCCCTGCAGAGTTAGTTTATCCTTCCCAAAGAGCACTAGCAAACCTCTCCCCAAGGATACCAGTGCCCCTCAGGTTCAGGTGTAGACCATCCTGTTTATAGAGGTCCCACTTTCTCGAGAAAAAGCCCCAGTTGTCCAGAAATCGGAATCCCTCCCTCCTGCACCATCCCTGTAGCCACGCATTTAACTGTTCTCTCTCCCTATTCCTCGACTCTCTATCACGTGGCACCGGTAACAAACCAGAGACAACAACTCTGTTCGTTCTAGCTCTGAGCTTCCAACCTAGCTCCCTGAAAGCCTGCCTGACATCCTCACCCCTCTTCCTACCAATGTCGTTGGTTCCAACATGGACCACGATCTGGGGCTGCTCCCCCTCCCCTTAAGGACCCGGAAAACACGATCAGAGACATCACGTACCCTTGCACCTGGGAGGCAACATACCAATCGTGAGTCTCTGTCGCCCCCGCAAAACCGCCTATCTGTGCCCCTCACAGCTCTACCTTTCTCCACCTTCCCTTCTGAGCAACGGGGACAGGCTCCGTGCCAGAGGCCTGAACCTCGTTGCTTACCCCTGGTAAATCATCCCCCCACAAGTATCCAAAACTGTATACTTGTTCTTGAGGGGAATGACCGCAGGGGGTCCCTGCACTGGCTGCTTCCTCCCACTCCCCCTCACTGTCACCCATCTCTCTATAACTTTCAGAGTAACTACTTCCCTAAAGCTCTGATCTATGACCACCTCTGCCTCCTGAATGATCCGCAGTTCATCCAACTCCAGCTCCAGTTCCCTAACACCGTCTTGGAGGAGCTGGAGATGGTTGACTTCTTGCAAGTGTAATCAGCAGGGACGCTAATGGCTTCCCTCACCTCGTACATGTTGCAAGAGGAACATTGCACTGCCTTCGCTGCCATCCCTCTAAAAGGTAAACTTTAAAAATACTAGATCTAAAGAAACAAACAAGCAAAATGCAGCACTTACCTGCTTACCACAACGGGTCTTATTATTGGGTTAGAGGAGGAGGGCGGGTGGGAGGCTCTACCCTTGAAGTGCCTCGGGTTCTTCGCCTGCGCGCTTATATAAGAAAAAAAAGAGATGTTTCTTTACCCCTGTAACATTATGGAGTGCTTGAGAGAACAACATATGGGTTAGGAGCAACAGCTGGCCATTCAGCCCCTCGCACCTGCTGCACCATTCAGAATATGCATTGTTGACGTGGTTGTAACTAAACACCACTTTCCTGTCTGTTCCTAATAAACATGGTTATCTTGTTCATCAAAGATCTATGGAACTCAACCTTGAGTGTTTTCAGTAACCCAGTCTTCACTGTTCCTTGCGCACAAGAGCACCACAGATCACACAACTCGAAAGAGAAACAAATATCCCTGTCTCAGTCAGAAATAGGAATGCCCTTATTCTAAAAATGTGGTCCCCTCAAATCAATCACCACTATTTTGATATATAAGGAGTGGACAATCAGAAACAGGTATCAACCACCCAGCCCCTCAAACCTGTCCCCATTCCCATTAACTCTCCTAAGTCAAATACTTAGCCAATTCAGGCTCCACTGGCCTCGTGGAAAGACAATCCCAGGCACCACAAGATCAAATGAGCAATGAACCCTGCAGCAGAATTAGACCATTCAGCCCATCTTATCTGCCATGGCATTTGATCACGGCTAAAATATTTTTGAATCCCATTCTCCTGCCTTCTCCGACTGACCATTGATAATTTATTTATTAAAAATTATATATCTCTTTATTAAGAACAGTGTGTGCCTGTATGTGGGGTAATGTTCGCGTGTTTGTGCGTAAATGTCCATATCTATGTGCGTATCTCTGTGTGCATGCGTTATGTGTGTTAGTATCAGTATTTCAGTTTGTGTGTACGTCTGTCTGAATCGCTGTGCAATGTTGTTTTTGAAGTAGATAGATTGAAATTGGAATCAAAGTCTCCCTCCTCCACTCTCTCTGTCTGTTCCTGTTGTTCATAGGTTTCATAGAATGTCTACAGTGTGGAAACAGGCCCTTTGACCCAACACATCCACACTGACCCTTCGAAGAGTAACACACCCAGACTCATTTCCAAACCATCCTATGTTTACCCTTGATTAATGCCCCTAACCGACACATCCATGAGCACTATGGACAATTTATCTTGGACAATTCACCTAATATCCACATTGTTGGACTGTGGGTGGAAACCAGAGCACCCGTGGAAATACAGGCAAACACGGTGAGAATGTGAAACTTCACACAGACTGTCGTCCGAGGGTGGAATCGAGTCTGGGTGACTGGCACCATGAGGCACCAGTGCAAACCACTGAGTTTTATGATTAGATTCTTACAATACCACTCCCCCCTCCCCCCGCCCGCTGGCCTCCCCGCACCACTGCATCAGTGGCACAGTTTTTAACTCTGAGAAGATAATAAATCCTTTGCTGTGAATCTCTCAAATTGCATGACCGTTTGATTTTTCAAATAATATCTTTGGAAGCACAGAACAGTTTTGTCTGATACTAAGCAATGTTGTTCCTGCGTCATTACCAACACCACTGGGCCTTTTTCGGGACTTTTCAATACTTTCTCACATATCTTTTAAGCATTGAAAGTCACAGAATGAGAAATAAATTCAACTCATCCCCTGACAAAATGGTTCACTCAGGGGTGAGCATTTCCATTCTGACAGGCCCAAGTATATTTGCAAACCTCCAGCTACCAACATTGTGTGTGTTTGCTGGGGTGGCGGTGGTGGTTTGGTGGGGAGGTGTATGTGTTGAAGGTGCTGTCAGTTTGGATGGTGACGTGAGCTGCTGCCCTCTCTCCCACCCAGACTCCATCTACGAAGGTTATCACCCTCTGCCGCTGTTACTGCAGTAGGGTGTGGAGGCCTGTTGAGGGAGAGATTGTGTCATTTTAAACAAAGCAGACACTGTCAGACTGCACCCATGTATAGATACTCACGGAGTCAAATGCAGATACACAGGTAAATTCGGCACGGGGGTGGGGGTGGGGTTGGGGTTGTGGAGATGGATTTCGGGCACTCCACCACCCGGCTTCGCTCTTTCAATCCTATTCCGAGCTGTTTCTCCTGGAACAGGAGACGGTGTAGGTGGGGAGGTGGGGAGGGTGGGAGTTGGTGACGTGTCCAGAGGAAGTCAGTCAACACTGTTGTATCCATACGGCTCTAATAGTGAAGGAGCTGTGGTAGAGGAGAAAGAGAGTGAGAGAGAAAGAGCGGAAGGTGCTGCATGCTGTGTGTTGAGCCAGACCATGATCGCTGGGCCTGGTGGTGGGGCCTCCTCTGGGAGGAGAATAGTCCCCCTCTGTACTAGACAATCCACCAGGATCTCCGTGCCCCTGTCGACAAACTGTGGTGTAATTGCCCCTTATCTGCCATGCTCAGAGTAAATTGTGCAAGGCAGCTCTAACCCGAGAAAGCTCAACCATGTACCTATTGGACTTTTAAAGATGGCACCAGTGCCAAGGATCACGAAATACCAAAGGGCATGCGGGTGATGGTGAGTATCTCCAACGTTGATGGGTGGGAGAATCGGGCTTGTATTGAAGGAAAGGGACACCATGGGGTGGGGTGGGTAGCTAATGAGGTGAGTCCAATAAGATAGCACCAGGAAACTAGCTCAGCCTCGTGCAGACAATCCATCTGTCACACTCAATGAAAATGCAACTGAAACAAATTATTGTTTAGTTCAACCCAATGAGTCGAAGACTCTGCTGACCCCAATCCCAGTGACAACCCTGCAGCTGCTTGACCAATGCACTCCATCACAGAGAAGGAGCTAAACGTCACCTTATCCTTGGAAATAAGGCAGTGGGGACGGGGTGGTTGAAATATCAGTGGGGGAGCACTTTATGGCAAGTCATCATAATTCTATCAGTTTTAAAATAGAAATGGAAAGGGATGAAGCATGTCTAAAATTTAAAGTTCTAAATTGTTGAAAACCAATTTTGATGATATTAACTAAGAATTTTCCAAAGTCGATTGGGGCAGATATCCGAAGAGAAGGGGGGTTAGTTGAGAAATGAGAAGCCTTCAAAAATGAGATGTCAGGCGTACAGAGACACTTTGTCCCGTTAGGGTGAAGGGTAAAGCTGGTACGTGTAAGGAATGCCGGAGGATTGGAGAAATTGAGGTTCTGGTCACGGAAAAAGGGAAGCATACGTCAGGTATTGACAGCAGGAATTGAGTTTTTTTTCTTAATTCATTCATACGATGAGGGCGTCCCTGGCTAGGCAAGCATCTATTACCAATCCCTAATTTCCCAGAGGGCAGTTAGCAGTCAACCACATTGCTGTGAGTCTGGAGTCACTTGTAGGCCAGGCCAGATAAGAATGGCAGTTTGTTTCCTTAAAGCATATCAGTGAACTAGATGGATTTTTCCAACAATCGGAATGGTCATCATCAGCCTCTTAATTCCTGATTTAAAGTGAATCACGAGAAGAATCTGAAGGCAACAAGAGTATAGTTAAGAGTGAAATTGGGAGCATAAAAATGGGACATGTGATAACTTTGGCAAATAGAGTTAAGGAGAATCCAAAGAATTTCTATAATTATGTCAAGGACAAAAGAGTAACTGTGGAGAGAATAGGACATCCTTAAAGATCAGCAAGGCTGCCCATGTGCAGGACCATAGGAAATGGGGGAGATACTGGACGAATATTTTGTTTCAGTATTTACTGTGCAGGAGGATATGGAAGCTAGAGAACTTGGGAAATAAGTAGTGATATCTAGGAAAGTGTCTGCATTACAGAAGAGCTGCTGGAGGTCTTAAAACATGCAAAGGGAGGAAAATGTCTGGCTTTCATTGGATGTACGCTAGAACTCTGTGGGAAGCTATGGGAGTGATTGCTGGGCCTCTTGCTAACATCAATGGCCACAGGTAAAGTTCCGGAAGACTGGAGGTTGGGTATCTTGGTGCCACTACTTAAAGGATTGAGAAGGGTAAAAGGAAAAGCTAGTGACCCTGACGTCAGTGGTGGGTAAGTTGTTGGAAGGGATTATGAATCATCGGATTTTCAGGTATTTTGAAAGGTAACGAATGATTAGGGATAGTCAACATAACTTTGTGCAAGCAATATTGTGTCTCACTGACTTGACTGAGATTATTTTGACGAAGCGATTAAAAAGATTAATTAAGATAGAGTTTTGTACATTGTTGATATGGACTTCAGTAAGGCGTTGAATAACTTTGTGCCTGGTCATCTGTTTAACAAGGTTGGTTCATATGAAAGTCATTTGGATGCAAAACTAGCTCAAAGGTAGGAGGCAGAGGGTGGTGGTAGAGAGTTGAAATGTCCTGGAAAAGGTTTGCAATATTCCCCATGTTGTGCAGAAAGTCCAGTTTATGGAGTAATCCTCTAGCACGGCCTGCACAGCCTTCCATCTTAGCAGTTACCTTACCCAGTTTATGGTGTCTGGGCTGGTTCTCTGAAGCAGATTCAGAATTTGAGGCAATGGACCATTCCAGCAGATTTGGCAATGTTTTTATTCTTTGTTTGCATTCTTGTGAATTGGCCCACTGTTGTCTCATTTATCCAGTTATTCCAATCTCCCATCTCCTTATTCATATTTTCAGCAAGTTATCAGTTAATAAGTTATTTGTTTTTTTTTCTGTATCTTTCCCTGGCCTTAGTTTTTGACTACCTCCTGTATCGATTGCTGTCATTGTGAAGCTCAGAAACAGTGAAATGGTGTGTGTCAGGCTGTTGTTCAATTCCCGATGCTTCCCATGTGGTTCTCCATGGACAGGGGTGTTCCAGCCGCTTTGACTCATGTGTTTGAAATCTTGGTATGCGCCTGCTCACGGAACACCTCTGTTTGTCTCTCAGTTGATCGTGCAGTCAGTAACACGAGGAAAATCCTGGAGTCTAGTTGTAAAGGAACAGGCACCTAACTTGGAGCTGAGGGGTTTCTGACTGACTGCTGTTATTGAAAAGTTAGTGGAGGTGCTGGGGATGGTTTGCCGGAGGTTGTAATGTGAGCTGCCTCAGACATTCAGGGAGATCTTAGGATTTGCTGACCCAACTCTGGGTCATGGGGACTGTAGTTACTGGGTCTGTAACATGAATAACAAATGGAGCAGAGGCTGCAGAGAAGTAAAGCTCTGAAACCACGCTGTGTGTGTGTGTGTGTGTGTGTGTGTGTGTGTGTGTGTGTGTGAGTGTGTGTGTGTGTGTGTGTGATGTTCTGTATCTGTCCGTGTTTTTGCCTGGACAAGCACATACTCTCACTCTCCCCGTGACATACACTGATGCACACTCTCCATATCTGCTCCACACACATTCTCCCTCTCCCTCTCTCACATGCACACACGCGCGCTCCATTCTTTCACACGCACGCATGCACACTCTCCCTCCCACACTTTGTAAATAAAACCAGTCTGACTCCAGATGAAGATGCAGATAGCGTCCAAACAAGGTCTCACGCTTAGAATACATTGTCTGACCGCAAGTGTTACTTCATTTACTTGAAGGTATTTCCAGGACTGACTTGAAATAAATTCTGTGATTTGCATATTAATCAATCAAATTTTCTCATCCCTTACTATTAGAGACTGGTTTGATCCTGTATCTCTCAAAATTATAACTTCTTGCCCTTCCCCCCTGTTAGTTCTGAGTAACCGTTACTCACAGAATTGAATTCTTTATATATATCAGGTAATAAATCCACATCCAGCCCCTGCCTAGGCTGTGCACTTTCCTGAAGCTCCTCAGCTCGTGTTGGGGTCTCCTTTAAAACTTTCACTAATGCCTTAGCTTCTTTGACGAAATCTTTTCCCACAGCGCCTTTCATAACGATCAGCACTGTGACCATACGTATCCCTCCTTATGGCAGTGAAAACATCATTTCCTAGTGCCCTTCTGAAACCACCGACACTGTAATTTTCTGTGTCCCACTCCATTTCAGTGAAAACACCTGAGACCTTTCAACTCCTTTCCACTCTCTTGGGCATCTTCTTTAACCTGTGGTAATCTCTTATTCTCTACTCTTTCTTTTATAGCGTAGCATCTCCCCTTCTCCCAAATTCTAACCCTCACAGGACGAAATTCTGGCTGGAAGCTTATCTTATGCAGCAACATGTATTCATCTGCTAATTCTGCTGCCCTTCTCAATTCCTGAACTTTCTGTTCCTCCAGATAAATTCTTACCATTCCTGGAAGTGAGTTTTTAAACTCCTCCAGTGGAATAATCTCCCTTAGCGCCTCATAGGTCTTACCTATCTTTAAAGCCCGCACCCATCTATTAAAATGTCTATGTTTAATTCTTTCGAACTCAACATAAGGCTGACCTGGTTCCTTCCTTAATTTTCAGAACTGCTATCTATATGCTTCCAGTACCAATCCGTAAGCACTTAAAATAGCTTGTTTGACCTCTTCATAATCTTCTGATCCCTCATCTGACAGCGCAGCAAATACCTCACTAGCCCTGCCTACCAACTTAATCTGAACAAGCATTACCCATAGATCCATGGACCACTCCACCTGCCTAGCCAAATTTTCAAATGAAATAAAGAAGGCTTCAACACCTTTCTCATCAACACGTGGCAAATTTTTGACACAGTTGTATCAATAACTAACGCCCCTTTTAATCTCCATCGTGTTAACTTGACTTTGCTGACTAAATTGCAATTTCTCAAGTTCGAATTCTCTCTCTTTGCTCAGCAAATAAATTTCCTTCTCTTTTTCTCCCTCTGTCTTCTCTGTTTGATCAGCTAAGACCCTTCTCTCTTTCTTCTCTCTCTTACTCTTTCCCTTTGTTTATCTTTAAGCTGCATTTTCTTCAATTGTAATTTAAGTTTTTTTTTTTCTAAATCCCCTGCACTTGTCTGTTTCTCTGACGCACTTTAGTGTTTCAGTAATTTCCTGACAATTTCTGTTTTACTCTTGTTCTTGATTAGACCCAAACCTCAGTTCTTTGCTACTTCAGAAAGTTTGGCTTTTATCTTTCCTTCTAAACGCTCTCGGCAAATATGGGAATCATCTTCAAACCCCAGAACCTCTTTAACATTTTTAAGAGCCATTTCTCTCACTTTTAACTTAACCAACCACAAGTCACTGAAATTTAACAAATCGTCTCACCGACGTTTTATTTAAAGCACTCGTACAATAATGTGCAAATAATTAAACCTACTGTGTGTTTTTCACAGCCCAAACCTATTTAACTCTGCCCAAATCTCAGACTGTATCTGTCTAAACCTATTCAAATCGCAAACGAAAGCCTGCAAACTGTTAAAGTTCAGCTCATGCTGGAATCTGTTAAATTTCGAGAGGCAAAGATCTCTTTACAGAGCTCACTATTGAAAGTAAAACTAACAATTTGGTTAGTTAAGTCCAACAGAGAATATTAAAATGAACAACTAATTAGAACTCATTTCGTTAAAGCTTTTTTATACCTACCACACTACAATACTGGTCCGATAAAACAAAACACTATGAATAATATTTTCAAAAAATATATCCCACTTAAAAAACAGTCAGCTTTTTAAATTCTCCTTTGTAGATGTTGCTTGTAGATTTTTTTCTCTAGTATCTCTTCGATGTTCTGCTGTACAAACCTCTTGTAGACAGGCACTTTTATAAAGCTTTTCAGCTAGTATTCTATCTTTGTCGCTGTCCTTGGCAGTTTTCCACCTAAATATTCAAAACGACCAGTTTTATACATCAAAACGTTGGATCATTTCATTGATTTTGAAGTCATAAAATACATTATATTTCAAACTCGATTGGATTTCAGTGCATTTGGGCATAATTTAAACTGACTGGCCCAATTTGAATTTGTTTTTGTTCCATGGCAACTCAGCATCACTGTTGATTTCACAGTCAAATTTTATACTTTAACTTCTTTCAGAACAATATACACCTCTACACCTTCATAACAATATCTTTTGTTTTCTGTAAACTTGATGATCTTAGAAAGTTCACACAATAACATATTCTGTTCCATAAAAATACTGTTTACTGTCATCCTTCCTTTAGCTAAATCTTTCTTTCTAGTTATGATTCCAGTTACTAACAATGTTACTGGCATTCTTCAACAAAGTAATACATTGTGTGTGTGTGTGTCTGCGTGTGTGTCTGTGTGTGTGTGTGTGTGTGTTTTTGATTAATCTGCTATAATTAAACTGACATGAAAGAATGAGATGCAATCACATTCCAATAAGAAGAAGTAAATGTGCAACATTTCCGAGCTTTCTGGTATTAAAAAGGTGCAAAAATCTCCTTTATTCAGGATCGAAAAGTGAGCACATGACTTTCATGTACAGGATGGAAGTAATTTAATGAACTTTTACTGGGACTATTGAAAAACCAAATATTTAGTTTTCTCCATGAAAGTTTAAATTCAGCATTTTTCAAGTCTGAGTTGCACATGTTCTTATCAATATGCAATCGTTATCAGTGACAAAAGCAGAAGTTTCTGGAAATGCCCAGTAGCTCTGGCAGTATCTGTTGTGAGGAATCAGATTCTACATAAATTAGTGGAATGATCTTGGATGTTTACTTTTCGCCAATAGTGTTCAGCAATGTACCGGTTAGATGCATTAGTCAGGTGTAAGTGCAGAGTAACAGAGTAGGCGGATGGGTCGGGGTACGTTACTCTTTGGAGGGTCAGCGTGGTCATGCTGTGTGAAACGACCTGCTTCCCCATCGTAGGGATTCTGTGATTCTATGAATTCTTCATGCAAAGGGCGGTTAGTGCCAGCATCAAGAATGTTTCAGAGCATGTTCATGGCATAGTGAACAGCCAGTGGTCATGGTACACGTTGGTGCCAATGACATAGCTAAGACGAGTGAAAGGTCCTGCAAAAAAGCTCAGAGAGCTCAGAGTGAGTTTAAAAGCAGGATCTCCAGGATTGTAATCTTGGGATTGCTCCATGTGCCACCTGGAAGTGGGACAAGAAAGAGGAAGATGGTCGAGTTGAAAATGTGGTCAAACTTTTAACTAAACGTATGCAGAATTTGGAGTAAAATGAATGAGCTGACGGCGCAAAAAAAGGTAAATCAGTATGGCCTTGTGGGAATTACTGAAATGTGATTACAGGAAGGTCAGGACTGGAGTGTTAAATGCCCAAGGAGACTCTATTCAGACAAGCCGGAACAGCAGGTGGAGTGTCTATATTGGTTAAGGATAATGTCAAGGCTGCATTAAGAAATGATACTAGCACGTAGGACGATAATGATTAATCAGTCTGGTTCGAAATAATACACATGGAAAGAAACCCATTGGTAGGAGCATTTCCAGCCCACAAGCTCCCACCCCGGCAACCTACTTTCAAAGTAGCGAATGGCATGAAGCAGGGAATATTGATGGCTTGAGACAAGGGCACAACAGTAATCATGGGTAATTTGAACATTCATATTTACTGGACTAATCATTTTGGCAAGGGGAGGCTCAGAGGGCGATTCACCAAATGTATGAAAGATTATTTCTTTTTTAAGTAAAATGTAATCTAACTAAACAGAGAACTGGCTTTGGTATTGTGTAATGAGAAGGCTTGATAAATCATATTGTAGTACTGGATTATTTAGAAAGAGTGACCACAGCATGCTGGGGTTTCACATTCAGATTGAAACAGGAAAGACAGAGTCACATATGAGAGGTTTAGTGTTGGACAATGATAATTTTACTGGCCTGAGGAAGGGGTTGGCTCGAGTGGACTTGGCAAAACATTAAAGTGCAAGACAGTTGAAGAACAGTGGCAACTACTTAGGGAGGTCATCAAACCTCTCAATTAAAGTGTAATCCTGAGTGGAACAGGAATTGTAAAAAGATGAAAAGTGATCCATATCTTAACAAGGAAATCAATAATAACGTGAAGGTGATAGCCTGGTTGAATTATGTTTTGGGACAGGTTTCAAATGTCACCATGATAGATGGTGGAAGATAAATTCAACATAAACTAGGGATTAAGAGTCTATCAATGATAATGAATCCACTGCTCATTGTTGGATACACCCATCTGTTTTATGACTTTCCTTTCTGGACAGAAGACACAATCCTTACCTGGTCTGACCTACATGTGACGTCAAACCCACACAAATTTGGTTGATGCTTAACTGCCCTCTGGGCAATTAGGGACGGACAATGAGTGCTGTGTAACCCAGCGACGCCATCATCTTCTGAATGAATTAAAGAAAAACGCTTACATTGTCAGCAAATGGTTAGTAAAAACAAAATCAAAATGGCTACGAAGGAAAACGAGCAGTAATCATAAGAATTGATGAAGAACACTTCTCCGAGTATCAAAAAGGAAAAGAATGCTGTACCGAAATGTTGGTATTTTAGAGGATGACGGCAAGGTAATAATGGGAAACTCAGATTTGGCAGAGGCAAAACCAACATTTCCTATTTTCACTGCTAGAAAATAATTTCTTCCCAAAATGTACAACAATTGCAAAGGATCTTGATGGAAATACAATGATGAGGAAGAAGATATTAAATACATTGATGGGATTAAAGTCAGGTCAGGCCCTCGGCCTAAACTCTATCAATTTAAAGGAGGTAACAGCAGAGGTAGTGGATGCGTTAGTTACGATTTTCAAAACATCCCTGGATTCTAGAACAGTGCCAAAGTATTGGAAAATTAATAATGTGGCACTAGCATTCAAAACAGGAGATAGGCAAACAAATCACAAGTTATAGACAAATCAGTTTAACTTCTGTCGTGAGGAAGTTTCTTCAACAAACATAAAGTAGGAAATAACTGAACACTTGGGAAAACAAAAATCAATTTACCAGTGTCAGCAAGAATGTAACCCACAATGTGGATAATTGGGATGCAGTAACTGCTGTACATCAAAACTTCAGAAGGCATTTGACAAGATGGTGCATAAAGGACTGATCTAGAAGGTTAGATTCCAGGGCTGAAGTGTAGAGTATTGAATTGGATAGAGAATTGGATGACTAATGGAAAGCAAAGCATTGGGGTATATCGTCTTATCTGGCGAAGTGAAACTACTGAGGTGCTGCAGCGTTCAGTTTTCGGACTTCAATTTTTGTTTGCAATCTGCCCAAATGACCTGGAAGGAGAGACTGAATGCAGTAACTAAATTCACAGATGATATAAAAGTAGGTGGTAAAGCAGGCTGTAATGAGGAGCTAAAGAGTTTACAGATGAATATTTATAGGCTTGTAAAATGAGGCATATTGCTATATCTGGCCGATGGCATTTAGTGTGGATAAGTGCATGCTTGAATTTCCTACCGCCAGTCTTAAAGTCTATGTTCTTGAGTTGCTCCATCTACAGTTCTTTGCATTTTATTTATCGTTGGTGGCTGAGGTAACAGGAATAGTGGGATTTTGGTTGAGAGGGAGATGCAGGTTGCTCCGTGTGTGGGGAACATGACATTAATGTGGAGAAAATATCGCAGTCAGGCCTTGTTAATTGCCACAGCAGGCCTGGCAACCAGATGGCCTATCCTAGTTCTTAATAAACCAAATTACATTGTTGCAGCCAGACAGCCAATCCATAATTAACATGCCAACTTCATAATAAAAGGACAAATGGCCATTGAGATCGGAAGTAAAGATTTGGCAAGTCCTTTTAGATTTAATGACTATTTGATACTGCAGTCTGAGAAGTGGCTGATGTACAACAAAACACTTTAGCATTTTTGAAACTTCATAGTTCAGATATTGAGTAAAAATGTTACATTATCAACATTGTTGGAAAGTGTCCATTTTCTACGTCTTATGAACAATATGTTGAGTGTTTCATGGGAGAACACAAGCATTGAAATGGTTAGAAAAGGAAAATGTGAAGAGGATATAAGTAATTTAAAGAGGTCTGGGCATGTTAAGTGAACTGGACTTTGGATCATAGTTGGGAAAACGTGCCTGTTTTTTGTGAACGTTGTGAACGTTGGCGAGTTGAATGGAAAAAACAGTGTATTTTTCGAGAGGCAATATAAATCTTGAAATATTTTAACACCCAATACGTTTAGAAATAGGAAGGTTTTTCTACAGTTTACACATTAATGATGAGACCAGTTTCACTTTATAGTTACAGTGTGTCTCCTTATTATTGAGCCTTGGAGTAAGGGGAAAAGCTGTTCTCTCTTCACCCTGTCCATACAACTGCCACCCCCACCCTGCCCCCACTCCCACCCATGCAGTTAAACACCTCCATCAGGAGCACACCTGATCCTTCTTTGGTTAAAAGTAAAATCAAATAAATCGAGCCTCCCTTCAGTTTGAGTACTCTCTTGTCTTGTTACTTCTGAAATGTATCACATTTATCAGTGTAAATTTCATCACTGATTGATCTGGCCACCTGAACAATCGGTTTATACCCTCCTGCACCCTCACGAGTTCTTTCTGGCTGTGAGTCACCATCTCATCTTTGTGTCATCAACATCATTATTTATCATTTCCCCAATCTCCATCCCTCCAATTCTTATCATCATCTTTTATGAAGTTCACTATATAGCCTTGATTTTCTTCGTGTTTTTCAGACGTAGTCCACAGGAAAAGAACTGAGAATTCCATTCTCTTGTATTTTTTTTTTCTATTTCGATGAATTTACAGCAGAATGCATTTGAGGTTTTTTCTTATTTTGGACATGGAGCTCAATTCTCCTTTTATATTAAACGCTTCTGTATGTTTTATTCATAAAGCTTGTACGTAATTAATGTTGGATTAGGTTTAGGTGGTTTTCACTGCAGCATTTGTGTTTTACGTGGACCTGGATAATGTTATTTCTGTCGTTCCCTGCAACAGTCAGAGCTGAAGGAACTTTCCGTCTGTACGATGGACACAGATTTTGTTTGAAAGAGCTAGAGAGATGAGATAAAGATTCAATTAAATTCTACATATATAGCCTCACGGCAGGAGATCAAATTATATCGTAAGACACCTTGAATTGGAAACAAATTATTAAAACATACGCCCACTTTCCTTCATTTTGTAAAAACAGGTCCAAAAAATGTTCTTAGAGAAGCTTGGATCTTACAGCTGCTCCTGGGATTGTAGGCAGTCAAATATTTCATGTAGTTTTTTTTTGCAGTTGATATAGTTTTCATAGTTTATTAATGTAACATTATTTTTTTCTATTTTGTTTTATTAACATTCAAAAGCAAACAAAAAAACAACTTACGACTTTTTTTCAAACGAATATTTTTTTAAAAATATCTTTTTAAGGTGGTTTACGAAAAAAGAAATGTCTATTTATGTTTTAAAATGTTTTTTTATTACACAGCAATAGATGTTTTAGTATTGAAAAGTTAATCAGTTTTTTTAGAAAAATACAACAGAGTTGTCTCTTCATTCCAGAGAGTTCTACACATGCTCATGTCCGGAGAAGATTTTTCTTCTCAGAATTTGTTGTAGGGGAATACTTTTAGTGATTTAATTAGCTAAATGGTTGATTTTATTTAGTTTTTGTATGTTTGAAACGTATAAGTATATATTTTGCCATTGTCTGTAGGTAATGAAAGGTAACATAATGTGTAGTCAAAGAAATCCTGCTTTTAAGGTCACATTTAAGGGACAAAGAGGATGGCTGGTAGATTTAGAAAATAAATCCAGCAACTCAGTCAGATAGATGGATGGCAGTCAGAAAAGATAGGAATGTAGTTCAAAATTCTCTTGTGGCTATACTTCTATCAAAATGATTTTCAGTTTTTATAACTGCTGAAGGGAATTGTGTCTCTGAGGAAAATGGAAGAGCCACCAGTTATTGGACACATGGAATGATTCTTATGTTCAGCAGCGTTTGACAATATTTAGTAGAATTATTCCTACAGTGAACTCTTCTGTCAGGGGCATCAAAAGGAGATTCTATGGCAGTTACCATAGATTTAGGATGGTTTGTTGCTTTCCCTGTGCTAGGATTAAGAACATCTCTAAACCTTTCACATACATTGTTAAAGGTAAAATTGAGTAGCCAGAAATTATTGTAGGAATGATAATTTAGGGAAAGGTTAAAGCAGTACAGAATGAATTTAAGAGGGGAGGTCGAAGATTAAAAATAGAACCCTAAAAGAAGTTATTTCTGATTTACTCCCAATGCCATCTCCAACCGGCAAGGAACACAAGGTTAAAGGAGAAAAATTAATGGCTGAAGAACTATTATGTCGTTGAGGGATTTCGGTTTTTGGGAAATAGAAATCTATTTTAGAATAGAAAAGACCTGTTCAGAAAGGAATGGTGGAATTTAAACTGGAAAGCAACCAATACCTTCGCAGAGAGATTTGCCCATTCTATGCAGGGAGACTTTTTATGGATAGAGACAGCAAGGGGGATATTCCAAGTAGCATAACAAATTGTAGGATGGATGGATAAGTTTATGAATGTGAGGATAGCTTGTCAATTAGAAAAGAAAGACGAGAGAGTCAAGAGTATACAGTAATTCTGAAGCACTCAACTGCATTTATTTAAATGTAAGGGGTCTTACGGGGAAGGCTGATGAATTCAGAGCGTGTTTAAGAACATGGGACTGGGGCATCATATTATTACAGAAAGTTGGTTGAGAGATGTTCAATTCGAGAGTGTAGTGCTGGGAAAGCATAGCAGGACAGGCAGCATGTGAGAAGCAGGAAAATCAACGTTTTGGCAAAAGTCCCTTATCAGGAATGAGCTAATGAAGGACTTTTGCCTGAAACGGCGATTTTCTTGCTCCCCAGATGCTGCCTGACCTGCTTAGTTTTCCAGCCCCACAATCTCCAGCATCTGCAGTCCTCACTTTCGACTGAGAGATATTCAAGACTGACAATTCAATGTTCCAGGTTTTAAGTGTCACAGAAAGGATAGAAAAATCATTCAGTTGGCTTTGAGGGGAGGTCTGCCATGTTTGATTAAGGAATACATTAATGATGCAACTGAGAAAGTTATGTCTGAAAAAGCATCCAGTTAAAATATACGGGTAGCAATAAAAATAAGAAAGCAAAGATCTTGTTTGAAGGTTTGCTTGAAATGCTATTGGTTCACTAGACAGCAACAAAAAAACAACATTGAGTGCCTCATCTCATATCCATTGCTACTGTATTTGTCCACTATGCCACCAGTTGTGGTGTCATCTGCAAACTTACAAACCTTGCCTTCGATATTCTCACGCAAATCATGTAAATAAATGACTAACAATGAACACCCAGAACCCACCTATGTGGAACACTGCTGGGCACAAGCCTTCAGTCCGAAATGTAATCGCCCACCATTTCTCTCTGTCTGCTGCCATTGTACAATTGAAATTGCTGGAGGGAAACCCACAGTTCTGCCAGTATCAGGGCAGAGAAAAATGGAATTAACTTTTTTTGGAGTCCAATATGACTTGTTCAGAACATGTTCATATAAGACTTGATATGTTAACTTTGTGTCTCTGCCCAGATCCTGCGTCATCTGTTGCATTTCTCCATCATTTTTCATTTGTATTTCAGATTTCTACTATCTCTAATATTTTTCTTTTTTTTAATTGGTCTAGATGCTGAACCCGGTTATATTTGGACAAGATGCTCCAATCCTGTTCCCATTACTTATCCCAGTGACGCATGTATTACACCTGATTCTGTTTCTTCTTTAAGTTCCACAAATAAATGTGTAGATCATGAAAGTGATTTTGATTTAAAAGGCCTTTTGGAGGCAGCTACACTCAAAGAAAAAAATAGATATGGTCCATTAATTATGACACTGTGCGTTTTATGACTCACATTGTCTCCTCAGTCGCTGAATATTTTCAATGTATTTCTCTGAATAATTGGACATTGGTGAGAGCACTGTTGGAGTATTGCATGCAATTCTGGGCTCCTTGCTATCATAAAGATGTGGTGAAAGTTTCAGAAAAGATTTCCAAGCATGTTGCCAGGATTTGAGGATCTGAGCTACAGGGAGAGGCTGAACAATCTGGGTCTGTTTCCCTGGAGCGTCATAGGCTGAGGGGTGACCTTAAAAAAATTTTAGGGGCATAGAGAGGATATATAGTCAAAGTGTTTTCCCTGGGGTCGGGGAGTCCAGAACTAGAGGGAATAGGTTTAGGGTGAGAGGGGAAAGATATAAAAGAGAGCTAAGGGGCAACGTTTTCGTGCAAAGGGTGGTACATGTATGGAGTGAGCTGCCAGAGAATGTGGTGGGGGCTGGTACAATTGCAACATTTAAGAGGCATTTGGATGTGTATATGAATAGGAAGGGTTTGAAGAGAAATGGGACTTGTTTTGGCAGGTGGAACTAGATTTGGTTTTGATATCTGGTTGGCATGGACGGGTTGGACCGAAGGGTCTGTTTCCATGCTGTAGATCTCTATGACTCTATGGTTGTCATGCAGCCCATCATCTCTGTACCAGCTCGGTATGAGCTGTATCTCACCCTAACTCTGCTGCAACTCACTGTAACTCATTACAGTTTGCTATCTATGTCTGATTTTATTTCTAAATATCCCGTCTAGATGTAAACAATCTTAACAACCTGTATAACCTGTGATTAAACAGTATCTAGAGTATAATTCATTACATCACATTTAAAGATGACCTGTTCTGTTCACAATGTCATTCATCATTCCATGTACCAAAGGTCATCTGTTCTCTTGCTCTGCGTTTCATTTCATTCCATTTGTCAGAAATAGTGATGGTTGAAGATTCGTGACTGGGAGTTACTATACTCCCTTCAGGGATCTTCATCCTCTGGCCCCAGTCCTTTCTGTCTCATAGCCAATATAACATTCATTCCTTCCCATACATATTAATTCATGACATTTAATGAACGAGGTTTTGGTACCTTGTTATGGAGCAGGCCCGAGGCCTCAAAACATTTTTGAGCAAATAGCCCAGACCGTAAATTTGTTATTTGTTGAAGGTAAGTGTATGGTGGATATTCCAGACTCAATTAGCTGGTCCACTGCAGACGTTTACACAAACAGAATTTAACTATAAAAGTAAGGAATAAAATCAACTACCTGAAAATCCACTACCTGGATAATTCATCCTAACTGAACATGACAGGCTGACACAACTTAATGATGTTGTTCCAGATTACTTGCAATAATCACAGGAAACAAACCCTGAGCACAAAAAGTAAAAATTACACAGATAAAGCTTACAAAGGTTACAAAGTCAGAGGGCAGACGGAGGAGGAGAGGGTCTAGTTTCAACCATGATCCTGACTCAACTAATCCTTGAATTGTACTGACCTGTGCAGCTGGAGAGCTGGCCACATCCCCTTGATTACACCAGTATTTTCTAGGAGACTTGAAGCCTTCTGCCCGAGACATTATTTGTTAGGTAAAAACAAAGCACCCTAATAAAGCATTCAAAATTGAGACATGTTGGAACCTTGAGGATGGTTAGAAAATCTGAAAACAGTTCAAGAACAACATAACTTTGTAAAGTGACTACCTTTGTGACAACTCCCTGATATAAAACTGAATTATCAATATCCAAAGGTGTCTTCAGGTTTCAACTCCGCCCCCCAGAAAAATTGTGATTAAAATACGGATGCACGTACATTTACTATAAACATGCAAAAATGCACAATACATCCGGATTCAGTGTGTGGTCATCTCATCACTGAGTACCTCATCTGCTATTTCAGTATTGACAATGCATCAACAATCATGTTTTCAAGACCCTCCACATGCATAATTTTTCTTATGAATGGCTGCACCAATAGGTCCAGCAAACACGTCTCGCATTTTTGTACTTAAATTTCTCCAAAACGTCAATGGTTTATGATCAATGTAAATGGTTGTCTCAGATGTGTTGCTGCTAATATAAATACTGAAACGTTGTAGTGCCAATACAAAGCTCACGGTCACTTTCTCAACTGTTGAATATTTTTCCCATTGAGCATTCAACTTCTCGGAGAAACTATTATAGGTCTTTTGTCTTCTCGTCGTTTCCTGCAGGAGCCCGCACGGACACCCACATCACTCACATTAAAGCCACCTTGAATGGCTTTGCATAATCAGGTGTGGCTGATAGTGGGGCAGTGGTTAATACATATTCTATGCCCGTCAATGCTTTTGAAGATTTGTCCACTGAAACCTTCGTCTTTCTTCAACAAATCAGTGAGTGGAGCAGTACATGCGAAGATGAGGCACAAACCTTCGAATAAAATCTACACAATTCAGGAACCTTTAGTACTGCTCCTTTTGTCAACGGTATGGGAAATTCCCCAATTGCCTTCACTTTTACATCCCATGACACCGTTTATCTATGTCCAATAGCATGGCCCACAGAAGGTGATTTGTGCTTTGGCAAATTCAATTTTTGCCCGGTTTACCACAAGCCGCTTCAGAAGCCAATTAAACAAATCCGTTTAAATGCTGTAAATGTTCCTTCCATGACTGATTAAAATTCATCAGGTCATCATGCACACCACACATTGGATAATCTGGTAACTTATT